>NW_017162651.1:20901-22801 GCF_001652005.2 Ceratina calcarata | reverse complement strand
ATAAAACAATAAAATTTGTTTGATCGTAATCATGGATAATACATATATAAATTTCAATTTTAATATTGAATCGCGACGATCTATGCATTTTGTATTCTTTAATTTTTCTACGAATCCATCGAATCTGAAGTATAATTATTATTAATTTATTTATAGCCGGTCCGACGATTGTTCGCGCACAAAGCCTGTTATACGAAATTATCAAGAAAACGTTACGCGCCAAGCGTATTTATAGGAGGGGACGATAATTAACCGCTGTTCTACAGGAAAAAAGTCTGAATGGCGTTTGAAAGGGTAACGTCTGACAGTGATACATAGCGAAGACAAGGAGAGTAACAACGGCCGATAAACTCGGATCTACGGAGCTGGGACGTCGAAGCGTTGCATCATAGAGATCCGCGTTGTACCCGTAAATCCTGATTTTCTAAGTCTCGTGACAAGCAGGAGTTGATCCACTCTGTTTTAATCGGGTTTAGTCGTGGAGCATCGAAAAGCATCTAAGAAATTCTGACTGCACAGAATTTAAATTCCTGCTTTGATTTGCCGAAATAATTTTTTTTCAAGGAGATTCCTGACCCGAATAAGGATTTTATTTTATCTCGAATCTCGACCTCCCGTTGTACACTATTCGCATTGGTTTGTCGCGTACATATTGAGGCGCAATGAACGTCCAAAAAAGATTTACGCGAGCGTAAAGGCTCGCACGTGCACAGTAATTACACGGAAATCGATATACTTAACCGGTGCAGGGTGCTGTTGGTCACGAACCAAGAAAACAAGTAACAAGAATAGTTTCGCTTGTGAAACGCCTAATCGAATCGGAGACTCCTTTCGGTACAAATTAATGAACCACCGATGCTTGGGTAACTTGTAGCAGCACGCGAATCATACGAGCAAAGTATGAAAGAGATCCATTCATTGCGATAGAACGAAGATTGCAGTGTAATTGCTGTTTAACATATCGATATGTACAAACAAGCACGATTGCAATTGTGGAAAAATGAAAAAGTGGATTCAGAGGCAGAGAGCCGCATCCGGAAGTCGGCGCCGCTATCTCCCCTCCACTCCTCTTTTTCTCTACGTTTTGTGCAAACACGCTCCGCGATTCTGATTGTGTGTATGCAGCCTGACAGAAACATACTGTGATTGTCCGATAGCGACTCTATCAAGTGGCGTAAGTTCTCATTCGACAGACGACTCGCTGGTGCTCAATTGACAGCTGCTTCTAGTTGAGAACTTAAAGAGGAAACTCGGCGACCGGTCGGTGTAGCGAATTTCACAAGGATCTCGGTGTTGTCTTATCTCAGCTCTCTGCATTCGTGAGTATCACTCGTTTCCGCTGACGTCAGGATTTCCCCTTACTCTGTGAAACGCGTTTCCGGCGTCCAAGTCAATCGTAGCGCCGTGTCGCCTCGCCGAGAAGGAATTTCCTTTTCCTAAGCAATCCTCATTCTGTTCCAACTCCGAGCACTTAAGGATATATTGGCTATATAGTCAATACCAAAAGTTTATGTACCTTAGAAAAACGCATTTCCGGTAATTAAAAATAGTGCATTCTTCTTCTAATTTCGATATTTAATGAGTTACATATGATTATATGGCATTTTATTGATGTTGACAAAATCCGACCATCCCACCGTCGAAATGGCGAACTTTTGGAAAAAAATTTCGTTTTTCCTCAATAACTCCTAAACCCTTGGAGATACGGGAAAATTGCATAAGACCTTTCTAGTAGAGGACGACGAGATCTATAATTTCTGTATAAAAAGTTTTCGCTAGCATTAATAGTTTACGAGTTATTAACGAAAAACGAAAAAACAGTTTTTTGCAAATAACTCGTAAACTATAGAGGCTAGCTAAAAAATTTTACATGGAAATTGTAGGTCTCATCGTCCTCTAC
>NW_017162651.1:0-20243 GCF_001652005.2 Ceratina calcarata | reverse complement strand
TACCTATAAAAAATTTGAAATCACTATAATTTTAGCTTTTTAATAGTAATAGGAATCTATAATAACAAATTCAACATGCCAGCATTGTTTAAGTATATGTATAGCCTATACATCCTTAATATTTCTGTGATCATTTGTCCCGTGGAAAACAATTGTTTCAATCTTATCTGTCACCGAATGCAATTCTCTTCTGCATCATAAATATAACGTCCGCTCAGCCGCAATCTCAAATGGATGTGTTTTCCTTGCTACGATCATTCAAAGTATGACTGGTACGCAAGGCTTGTGACTAGGGATGGGATCAAATACCTCGCAAACGGGCTCGAATTTCGATTGATTGTGTTCAATGTCTCTGTAAGTACTTCGGAAGATAGTAACAGAACTCCTAAGTGATAAACAGAAGTAATACTTGCAAATATTCTCGAATTCTAGGCGAATAGATTCCAAAATTCTATAAATACGAGAAATTCTCCGATTTTTCTATTCATTACTTTTTAACTTTGAAAATCAATTATGTTGTTCTTTAATCTTCAGTTTAATTCAATATGTATAACTATGATTTCGTAATACATTCTCATAAATTAAGATACGTAGCCTACGATCTAATTGTAGGTTTCATTATCAGTAATGATAGCCACTATCCTTCTCCACGGCCACTCCTGTACCTTTAGAAAGAGTATTTTCAAAAGCAGGAAATATCACAGAGAAAGAAATAAAATGTTTAAACCGGCTATACAATTCTGATTTTCTAGATTCGAGTACAACTCACGAAATTCCTTTCAATATCGAAGTAGTTATAAATATTTTTGCGAAACTTATAAGTATTCATTCGCAGAGTCAATATCAGTTTGTATAAAATGAATACTTTTCGAAATATAATCATTAAAACATTATTGCTTTTAAGTACTAATCGAAACCCATGAGCTGCAAGTTTATTTAAATTGACTCGGATTCGAGAGTACATATTGGACTTGATCCCATCCCTACTTGTGATACTAACCGTCCCTTCGCATAAAGTACAACGGGACTCTTCATGGGCATCTCTACTTTCTATAAAAAAGCTATTTCTTCAAGGTCGTTCTCATGGAGGATAAAGCTATCTAGGCGTCGCGCCGCGTCGATTGCGGTTTTTTTCTGCCGATCGATCGACTCCACCCACGCTGTTCCCGCTATCCGTAGACAGGGAAAGTTTGCTACCCTTTGGAGCTGATAAAAAAATTATAGACGTCCCACAGGAGAGAAGAGGTTGCTTCGATTTTCTCGGCGATCCAGCAAAGATTGTATCGAAACTCTGAATTTATTGTACAAGAATTGTTTTATCATTTCAATACCGAGCTATAAGGAAATTTATCGTTATTTGCCCATCGATAACGAAATACAAACACGGAAGAATGACGGTCGTTCCGCAATTTCTAAACGGTTATCGCGATGAACGTCGTTCCAGCGATACAGTTTTCAACCGTAATCGTAAAACGTTACAGAATTACTTGTTCTCGTGGCACGTAGGCGCGGAATAAACTGTTACGCCATTCAGCGAGCGGAGAATGTATTTTCGTCGCGTTTATGTCGGACCAGCTCGATTCGACGAAACGCGAATCCGTGCATTTTGCATGGTCTTATGTGCTCGAGGGATGCGTTTATTCTGAGCGCGTAGGCCAGAGCGATGCCTTGAACCGGAAACGTGTCGCAGTCGGCGTTGATTGCGCGGAATATATCAATCTGAGGGTCGTCGCGTATTCATTCACGCGTACGCGTTAAGCGCCATCGCGTCGGATGAACGCCACTTCGGAGACGGCTTAATTAACCAGTTGACGCACGGTATCCGCGTTCATTTAAACGAGTCGCGACTCTCTTTCTGATTCCTAGAAAACTGGATTAAGAGTGAACCATGAAACAAGGTTTACCCCTAATTGAAATTTCCTGGATGAGATCAAACGTTCAGATATGCAAATTTTTAATACCTTTAATCACCTGACTTTGAATTATTCGATTGTAAAACACGAAACAGATGAATACAAATTAATCGCAATTGCGATGCAACGGAGAGACGTGAAACGTTGCAAACTGATGCATCGGTGTCGTCGCTTGTTTCGAGGCATTCAGCCTAAAATTATCAGAGCGCGTCGCGACGCTTTCCGACGCGGCCAACCGCGAGAAACGACAAAAAGGCAGATTCGCTGTGACAGAGGAAACAGTCCCTGTCCCTGCGGTTCCTCGAGAAAGTCGTTTATAGCGAAACGAAAAAGAAATGAGGGAATAACTTCTCACGAGAGTCCCGGAAGCGCGAGCCGTCGTGCCTCATTACTACGCGCGTTTCCCATTGCGACGACTAATTGCGACCCTCGCCCTATCTTTTTCTGTTCGCCGTTTCTCCCCTCGCTTACCTTCGGCAAATCGTGCGCATGTAACGAGGACTAGAGATAGAGCTTGGTCAAGGGTGAAATCGATTTCACTCGATAGAATTCTCAACGAGAATGAAAGTACAGTGGGATGTATAAACGTCGATTAATGGCAGCAATGAAAATTTCGTATATTATAAATCATGAGACTCTGGAAAATAATTAATTTCATCGCTGCCGGAGTTAATCAGAATGGAAGAATATGTGACAGAGGTTTATTACAAGATTCCTTGCTACAAACGAGACTCCGATAATAATACTTTTCTCCAGGCAGACACCACTCCCGTTCGCAACCCCGTTTTTCGAGCACCTATAAATACCGAGACGCGACCCAGTTTTCTTTTGAGGGGAAGGAACCAGAGACGTTGCCATAAACCAAAATTATCGTATGGCGTCATGGTTTGAAATGGGAGTAGCATACGTATAGAATTTGCGAAGGTCGCTTTGCCGAGACATGAGATCAGTGTGAAAAGGAACAAGAGTTTAAATTGAACTATGAATTGTATGAAAAACTGGAGCTACAGACTGCGTGTAACGTGCAACGAAGAAAGAGACGAGCTAATAATAAGTTATTTTGATTCCGGCGGAAGTTCCACGTCCTCGATCCTTCCTCCGGTCGGTCATCAATCGTGTCCGACGCTCCTCGCATTATAATTTACCCTGATGGCCCATTGTGCGTCCAAAACTTGTCGCTATTCGAAAATATTGTCTAATTTCGTCGGCTCTGGCCGCGTTGTACGCTGCTGTTCATCGGAATAATCGTTTCGCCGGCGGAAGCGCATTGAAAGGGATGGAAAAGTTGGAAACGGCTGGCGAATATATTCGGTTCGCGATGGACAACGATGAACGATCCGTCTGGTCGACGAGCCACGGGGTCGTTGTTCCGACATTTATTGTCCTCCCTCCTCTCTCTCTCTCTCTCACACACACACAGACACCAACCGCTCCCTTCTCTCCACCATCTATGTAATTGCGTGCGGGAAGAATAGCTCGCGGGATCATTGTCGCGATGCATTCTTTCGTTCTTAAAAAAAAAAAAAAAGATTTTCTGCTTTTCTAAGTGGAGAAGATTAGTTCCGTCGAGGCTTATCTGAAATTCCATCGAGAATCATCGACGACTCCGTACACGGACGATTTAGCAAAAAGCTGCTTTCCGGCGAAGAGGCATCGATTCTGCTTCGACTCTCTTTGACCTTTCGTCTAAGATTCCTGCGTGGGCAGTGCATCTCTTCGATTCCACGTGTACAGATATGCGTGTAATGTTCGAATCGAGGAAGTTTCGTTCCCGAACGTAGGTGGGAAACCGCGGAACGCATTATGTGCAAATAACGGAATCGGCTTACGAACCCTCCGTCCCCCTTCCCGTGGAGTTGCACGTGTTCACGGAGGAGCGAATTTAAAAACAATCTATTAATTGAACCGGCTCGTATCGTAAGTCACGACTTGATCAAAGGCGATTGGGACAAATCTGGGTCGGGGGTTAAAAGTTTAGACACGCCCGCATATCCGCAGAAGGCCGAGTCGATACCCACGACTGTTGAACAAAATCGTTCTTAAGCCTTTTCGTTATCTACCATCATTTTACACTTTAATTGATTACACTGGCACTTGCCTGCACGTTTACATATATGTATACTTTACATTTCCGGTGTTCCCGAAATCAACGGGTTATCGTATCGATCTCTAGATTGATATCGAACGGAGGGAGTGCTCCGTGTCGAGTACCGACCCGATTCTATCGCTACTGCGGAAGGAGAGACAGGAGCCACCCACACTTATGGAATTCCATCGCAATCGTCGTGTGGTATCGCCCCCAGTAGCTACCGTGTCGAATCAGTCGAATGTTTCCTGCGCTCTGTTCGCATGCGACGACTTATCACCTCGTGGATACGCCTGTACTGTACGCTATTACTGTATTTATATGTCCGCTATTACCACAAATTGAATTGCATCAGTGACCGTTTTACTACGCGCATCGTAAATTCGTAGCTACACTTCGTTGTATCAGTCGAACGATGTCAGCTCTGCATACTGTTAAGAATTCTTCGCCAGTCACGTTACACATCGGAATCAATAACGAAGTTTCGTAACAGAAATCAGAGTTATGAAACGACGTTCCATTCTGTCGCAGTTAGAAAAAAAATTGATGGACGCGTCTTCGAAAAAGATGGGAGACGTGTCGCTATGTGGACTGTGTACGACCGGGCGTCGTTTGCGACGGAAACAGTTACGGCCTTGACTCGTTAATTAAATTCAGCATAAATATTCATTCATTCGCTCGGAGGAAGTCCATAAAGGTATCGTCATCGTCGCTAGTTTCGTTCGATTCAACGGGAAGAGAAAACGTCCAGTGCGTCATCTCGCTTTCTGTCTATCTACGCTATGTGTTTCATCTAAAAAAGGTCGACAGTCTGCGGACTGTCAATTCTTTTATACGATTCTGTACGTCACTCGTTTCTGATTGCACTTCCTCAGAATAAACTGTGTGCACGTACAAAGTACTCGATTGATCATAGAAAACATTTTCGTCTTCAACACCTGTTGCACGAACGGTCAAAGGATTTTATTTTTAGACCAGCTTTCGAGATTCTTTATCATTCATCATTTTCTTGTGAAGCGTTCGAACATCGAAGATGTTAGAACATTTGCTAGACGCGAACAGAGCGTAGATTGAACGATTTCTAACGAGGTCACGAATAGGCTGGCGGTGGCAAAAGTGGATCGAAAAGGGGGACAGAGCCGCGATAGACGATGCGCGTTTAAGTAGTTTCATGCGTGTACGCGAGTAGCGTGCGTAATTACACGGGATCGCGTATACGCCCCCCAGAAACGTTTGATAAAAAGAGTTGATCGCGATAGAGCTACCGAGCAAACGCGGAGTTATTTCAAGCTCCGCCACACTTGAGATTCGAGGCCCTATACATAGCGGTCTCTTGAAAACTCGAGACTGCTCTTTTCAAGTCCCTTCTTCATCAGCCGGAGTTACTTAAACATTTCCTGGTAAACTCGAATTTCAGACATTGTTCTGTATACTGAATTTGACAAGGACAAAGGCTCAAGTGACATTATTCCTATTTTATGCCTCCACTTGTTGCGCAATAATTACAAGGAATAATCACGTGGTCCGTTCCACGGTTGGCTCGTTTACTACCCTAATAAGCAGAGGCCAACAAACCAAACAAATGAATTAACCTCCATTGTACCCGCGCAAAACACGCTCCGCTCCGAAGAAAGACAGAAGCGCGCACTCGTTAAAAGCCGTACGGTTAACACCGAAGCCGCCTTTAACAAGCGTTTCTATTATTCTCCCGGGTTTATTCTCACGGATCATTCAGACGAGGCGATCGACCAATCGTCCGACGACCTCACGGTCGCTCTTTCAACGCGTAACTTCTAATTACTATAGGGAATTATGCAAAATTACACTCTCGGCGATGAACTATTTCTGTATCTCTTTTCTCTCTCCGAACAGAGACAGACGAGGCAATGCATTCTCTTATTTCACTTTAATATATGCGCTGCTGTATAAAAGTTTGGAGCGCAAATGGATGAATCCGAGTTAAAAGGCGAGGAGCCCAGTTCTGTGAGTCAGTGCTTATTTTAGAACAATTAAGGGCCGGCGGACCAACTCGTGCATTAACCATGACGAAAGGTTTCAGCGTGACAACCGAGCACTTGTCGGTTGCATAATTCGCGCGCCGCCGACCAAACCACGTGTAATTATTTTCGAAGGGGATTCGAGAAAGTCGATTAGAGAGACAACGTGCACCCGGCTTAAATAGAACGCAACAGGTTCGACCCGATCAATTTCCATTTCTCTCTTACTGGCCACGTTGCGAGCAAACAGTTGCTCTTTTCGTTTATCAATCATTCTCGCGTATATTATATTCAATCGTGCCTCTTCTTACAGTCGGTCCAGTATCTTCAGTCTTCTCCCAAGTATTATTCACTCCCGAATTTAATGCTTGAGGGAGTTTCAGTTTATAACACTGCAGAGAGGGCGGAATGCTCGTTAACTGAATCCACGGGGAGGCATTCGGTTCTTGTTATGTAGCTTTGACTCCCGTCTCGAGATCCGAGAAGAAGCAGCGTGGCAACGCGGTTAATCGGCCGAGAAATCAAAGGGGCGTGCGTGGTACCTAATTCCTCCCGGTCTGTTCCTACGGATTTCGTCTGCTCCTCTTTGTGTCGCTCGGGGGTGACTTCACGGTACGAATAGAGCCACGAGAGTCGCGAGGGGTTGCGATTCCAGACACGGATGTAATTTTTCGAAAATGGATTAAACGCGTGTCTCGATGATCTTGTAATTTCATCCACGAAATAATCCATAAAGTAATCGATATCTTTTTAATATCGTTCTGATCTTAACCCAAATTCGACAAGGTTATACAGCATGAAACTCGATGCGAACGAGGTCAAATGGATGTCTGCAAACGGATTCTTTTCGAGCAGCGTTTGCAAGGGTCGAATCCACCCCTGTCGTTGTTGACGGAGCTCGCCAAGCGTCCTTCCCTGTGTGAATGGCCCACATTTCTTTGCACAATCGCGGAGCCACAGAGGGTGGCTGCGTTCCCTCGCGCAGGAACTCGCAAAAGAAAAGGGGTGGAAGGGTCCTTTTCAAGCGATGCGTCATTGTCACCGCGCTCCTGGTTCTCCCATTATTGCGTCATAATATTATACACCGCGACTTCCGTCGCGCAGATCGTTTGTTCCGCGTGCACCGTGAAAACGAAAACGAAGGGGTGGGCCACGTGCGACGACCGCGTTTTGTCCCCTTATTAAGCGTTTACACAAGCCGCACGTGCATCTCGTGCTCCTCAATATTTACGTCTATGCAGCGAGATAATCTCGCCTAAGGAACTCTAGTATTTTCAAAGAAAACATCTCGCGAACGTGATAAAACTGAAAGGGGTGCATGCACGAAATTAAGTTCACTTTTATGAGGCGGAACGGATCCTCGCATCTTTGATACCTGTTGCATTTAATAAAACGCACGGGGCTGTGAAACGGGATTGAGAGAGAACGAGCGCTGCGTACACGCAGAGCCGAACGCGGGACAAATGTAATGTAATTAGAGAGGAGCTGTAAACGATATCCGACACGAATCGGCGTGTCTTCAGGGATTTTTTAATGACGTCCCGGTGTGCCCGCGGTGCTAAATTTCCGGAATTAATGACGCGACGACGACGGTGCCACCAATTTCTTCGGGCTGCCGTATCGATTCCGATCGCGGGGAATTCTTCGAGAGCGCAGGTGCCGTGCTTGCAATATCAATGGAATCCCCCTCGTCTAATTATTCAAATTACCCGCCGCTTTGTAGCATTCTTAATCAGCCCCTTTGTCGGTGCTCTTCATCCCTTTTACATTTTAATTGAAAACCGTCGCATTTTTCTCTCAGTTAAACGTTCCTCGTTTCGCATTCCTTTTCGGCATTTTCCCTCTGCCGTTGTGCTCTTCGTTGTCGTTCAGACGGGAAAACACAGAGTTTACTCGTTGCCAAGCTACATCGTCGTGGAATCCGGTGTTTCTTTTGGGATTCCACGGATTCGTGTTGAGCACGCATTTACTCCAGACGCGGGACTACCGAAATAGACTTCCACTCGCAACAGTTTCCTTTCCGTCATCGGCGTTTCGATTGCACGCTTCGAAACGTTACTGTAACCCAGCGTGAAAACGCGTCCACCCTCGCCTCGGTTTTTAGAACCAATTTACGGAGCCCTTTAAATAGTAACAGCGCATATATCGCGGTCGTTGACGTCGAACCGAGGAATTATAAATTCCTGGTTTCTAATTTAGAAACAGTGCCAAATATAATCTGTCTTGTTATTATTTAAGAACTGAGAATGCAAACTACAATTATAAATCCCAGTACATCCAATTAAGATAGAAACGAACGAGGAAGTGATTTAATTTGAATTTATTGAAGATTCACATTCTGTTGTTAATTAGTTCCCATGCGAACTGAGGATCCTAGCGTATTTTCACACGGTTTCCGGTCACTGCCCGTGCGGCGCAAGGAATAAAGCGAGGAGATAGGTACAAGTCGCCGTGCCGCCGCCGCCGCCGCCGTGTCGTTTTTCTCGTTAGTGTGTCACGGTGCCGCTCCTAACTGTACAAGCTTCGTTGTTATGCAAAGAACATTTACTTGTCGGCGAATCGGCACGATTTCTACCTATGCTGTTGCTCCTGATCGGCCGTCTTCGTGCCTCGAGATCGCCGATAATAATCGAACCCCTCGAATCGCCCGTTTTATTTCCCGTTCACGATAATACATTTCGCAGAGGTGCGTCGACCGTTCGTTGCACTTTTCATCGGGCGAACTTCCTGCCCAGCCTTGTCACAGTAAATGTCACTACCGTAAAGTTCAGCCTGCTTTGACAACACTTAAAAACCAAGCGGATCTTCAAATTCTTTCATTCTCTATTCTTTTATATTTTTAATTAAAAAAACAATATCGTAAGATAAATAATTTGTACTTTGTCGTTGTTTACTATAAAAATTTCTGCATCTGCATGAGATGCTATGCATGCACGAGGATCTAATTAAATATTTCATGTTGAAGGCGGTTTAATACGTTGTAAGTTGGCTACAGACGTAAGGCGCAAGGCACAATGAATACTAAACGCTTTGTAGGTAGCTGCGATCGTGTGTTGTAATCCGAGCGAGACAATTTTAGAATCATTGTTCCCCTGTTTTAACTAAAACCGTTTCGTGGAAGGGAATCGGGATTGTTGTTTCGACTCCGCGGTTTTAAGGATCCGCGTGGGCGCCGAAGGTCTCCCCGAGATCTCCACGGGAGACGCCAGAAATTCGCGAAATATTTATAGAACGCAGCTGTAGAATCGTTCGCTGTTTCGTGCCATGTAAGCTTCTTAGCTTCGATGTAACGGTGCGAAAAATCCGGAGCGAAACCGTGGCGTGGGCCGCGACGGTGGGAAAAATTGTTACCATTAACGGTACACTGGTGCCGTCCCGTGAATTCACAATCCACTGTCAGCTTTGTTCTTCAGATAATAAAGAAGACGCTTCTTCTAGAATTAATTGTTATATTGATGTCGGTTGTCTGATCGCAAGCGACGCAGCGGCGCCTGTTTGGAATTTTTCTTCGGTAACGAGTCGGTGGCGAATTATTTCCGTGTATATTAATAAGGTGTCGGAAAAATCATTAGAAGACTCAAAAAACGAGATCTTAGGAATTTTCGTCTAACTATTTAGACCTCATGGGAAACTAGCACATGTTAATTGAAATCGAGGGTGCTCTTATTGTTAGACGATTCTATCAGTCCAATCAGCTATGGTAAAATCTATCGGGGATCCAAGTTCCCAGCGAACAGCCTAAGGATCATCTTACTTCCGGAGGAAAATTAATTACTGCCTCGCAGTTTCGTATAAGAATTGTATAAACTACACGAATTTGAGAAAGTCAAACGGAAAACTAATCGGTTTTCCTGATGGAAGTAGAATTTCACACCCCGTAGCAACATGTGGTTGGTAGAACAGTCGGCTCGATGAGCGACGTTCGGACCGAAGACGAGAATGTCACGGATTTCGGTAGTCGTTAAACCGAGCGAGGACAGCTGTGAAAATTTGTTTTTGAACGGTAGTGCACGTGTTTCCTCGAACCGCAGAAACGGACCCGGGTCCCCCACCCGGGTTTCGAGAGGCCTGGGCGAGGGATGAAACCCTTGAGCCGTCCTGCCGACACCCTTGTCGACGTCTTCTCGTACACAAGGGGTTGTCTCTCCTCTCGGGTGCTCTTACGAGAGCGGTCCGCTCGTGCGGGAGAATGGACAAAGGGTTGGGGACGTGCAAATATCTTCGACTGCGTACACGCGTGCGGAGACATACAGCCAGCCTCCGAGTCAATTCTCAGAGGCGGCTATTGTGAGTGTCGGGACGCGAAATCGAAGGGAAGGGAAGAGCGGAAGTCTTTTGAACATTTTTAGTCGCCACTCCCTTTCGGAGATTTTATCGCAACAGTTACTCTCTCCGGGAGAGCGTAATTAGTAGATACCTTGGCTCTTCCCGGCAATTACACAGTCCCTGGGGTGTAATGGTATTCCGATTCACGGTGTCTCGGGGTGCGAACGGAGGGGTGCAAGAATCGAGCAATCTGTTTCGCTAAACTACGTCCCGAGAAAATTATTCAAACGATCCCCACGGTATAAAAATCGCCGCTTGAGAGACATAAAATACGTATACTTCGCATTCCTGTCACTTATTTGAGACAACAAATATGATAATGGCGAGGTGGAAATTGAATAGTAATAAGTTTAGGCGTAAAGGAACGCAAGTAGAACGCGTGGGACTGCTTGGCAATCATTAAGTCGAACGTACGTAAAACGTGGGCCCGGACGGAGTTCGTCGTGAAACTCTGACGCACATGTCCCGGATACGGGGTCCGAAAGAAAAACAGAGAAAACGGCTCGAGTCGTCGCCGTCGTCGTCGCGGCTGCGGTCGGGGACTTGGGAAGTCGTACATTCGCGACCGCAGGAGAAATTAAATCTACGGAGTTATCGCGCGGAATTCACCGAGTCCAGTTAACGATCCATCCAACAGACCTGCAAAAAGGAATATACGATGCGAGAAAGAAAAGATTCTGCAGAATAAATTCGTTTCACTTTTTTTTTTTTCTTCGAAAGCGAAGATGTAAAATGAAATCGCTGCACTCTTGGCACCACGCTGGGCTTTATTACAAAAACGAATATACGTAGCTGAGCGCTGTGGTAAATTCTGAAGAGATTAGATGCCAAATGAATTCGATGCGCTTGTACAGTGGATTTTATCATTATTTCTGTGTTCCAATCGAGGGTAGATCGGATGCATCCAGATAATATAATCTTCCCCAACGTTATAGGGGCGTTTCTCTATTTCCTGGATCGCGAAACGGTCAAAGGGGCCGACGATGGAGGCAATAAACACGCTTCCACGTCTCGTTGGATCCTCATTGATAAATTGACCTTTAAGGAGCATTAAACAATCGACCCCCTACGGCAATCGACCAATCGACTGTGTCCATTCTCGTCACACCAGCGAATTAACCGTTCAAATAAAAATTATATTTCTTTTTCAATTTGTTTGCAGACATCGCGATAGATTGGTCGGATCACGCTCTATGGTGGCCCGAGAGGAATCACTGGCTGACAAGAACGAGGAGCACCCTGGACCAGTATGGCGTTGCAGCGGATGCCTTCTTGCATTTCACTCCCATGCACAAAACTCTGCGAGTCCAATTGCCGGACATGCGATGTCTCGATTGCAAAGTCGACTTCTCCGTAAAGACGTTCAACGCGGTGATCAACTTGTGCAAGGAATTGGGTAAGCATCTTTTTTTAAAGATGACTAGGTGCCAAATTGATGAGATCGAAGTTTATTTCGAGTTAACGCGAGTTTATCGCAGCGGCTGAGGTCGACGTTTTAAAACGAGATGCGAGATTCCGAGAGGCGCAGGCGGCGGCGACGGCGGCTCACGCGACACGTGAGCCGTGACGGGTGCTAATTAGTCTCGATAATGAAATAAAATTGTTAAATTCCCAGTCACGCGAAGGTCGCCGGGATCCTCCGCGCTCCTAACGGGTCGCGTTTTTAATCAAGGAAGTGGCACTCGCTCGCCGCGATATTAAAACCGCTATACCAAAAATTATCTCAAAAACGTTCGTTGTTATTTCGCTAATTAATCGATCCTCGGTTTCACGCGGCGGGAATTGCGAAAACTCGTTAACTCGTTTACTCGTTACATACGTATCCTCGTTTTTTTGTCGCGAACAGATGACCTCGCCGATAGCCTGCCTCATGTCACAGTCGCGAATAGACGTGGCAACACGCGAACCTCTCTCCAGCAGATAAATTGCTCGAGGAACATTTTGCAAAATGCACGCGTTTGAATAATCAATTAATGATTCGGATGACATTTACTGTCGATCCGATTAAAATTCTGGATTTGCAATGGTTCAGGAATCAGACATCCGGAAGAGCTGTCGTTCTGCAAGCCGCTGGAGCCGAACCACCTCAAGTACAATTTGAAAGATCTTCCGGCGAAGAAGAAGATCGAGAGCCAGAAGAACGGTTGGCACGTCCCGGCGGACACGAACACGTTCATCCCGGTGAGCCAGAGTCCCCGGGGATCCACGGGTAGCCTGGATCAGAGCAGCCCGTTCATGTGCGCGCCGGTCACGCCCAACAACAGAAATCACAGCACGCCGATCAGCTCTCCGGTCTCGGTAAGCATGAGCGCTCTGCGATCAGTTTCAAAATCTCATTCGTTACGGTCAGCATAAATACGTCGAATATTAAAAACTGTCCGTTGCGGCGCGTACCATTGCATAGAAATTGTCAGATCGCGGCACTGCTCGAACGAGATAAGATCAGAGGTACCAGGACCTGTTATGGTAATAAATAATCACGACGATCGGGCGAGGGCTATGATTTATCGATATCGGCCTATCATTACCGTCGCGCGGTGCCGTTCATCATCAGAAAACTAATTTCTTTCTCGCCCGTTCCGTTTCCCCATTAACCATGTTTATCGCCCGACGAGCGTGATCGTGATCTCATTCTGGTTTCAGCAAACCGGTACTTGGAAGAGGAACAACAACTCGTCTGGTTTCGGTAGCACGGGCTCGTTCAACGCTAACAACAGCACGACGAGCCTGGAGGTGTTGAACGGAGGATTATCAGAATCCTTGGCGCAGAGTCCGACGTCGATCTCGCCAGAAGTACGGTCGAAGTTAATTAGGCCGAAGAATTTAGTGGAGAGAGCAAGGATGAACGTGGCTTGGCTCGATTCCTCTCTGTCGATCATGGAGCAGGGAATCCGCGAATTTGACACGCTCAGGCTTAAGTTCAAGTTCTACTCGTTCTATGACCTGAACCCGAAAACCGACGCCGTCAGGATCAACATGATTTACGAGCAAGCGAAGTGGCAGCTGCTGGCCGAAGAGATCGACTGCACCGAAGAAGAGATGCTCATGTTCGCAGCGTTGCAGGTACACGTTCATTTTCAACGATGCCAAGTTATGGCGACGAGAGGAATTTATTTTGTATACAAAAATCTGCAGCCTCTTTAGACTCGTAGATCTATCGACCGAACATGCTTATTAGCAATTGGCTAGAATTCGCGATGGGCCAGCTGGTCCATCGTTTACGCGAGTATTTTCACGATCCAAACATCCGTGCCGCTTTACGTATACATATGCGTCCGGAGTGTGTAAACGAAAATAGGCCGACGCTGACACCGGGAGATCAGGATTATTGGAACGCGTAAAAATAGAAGCCTGATCCTAGCGTTTGTCCAATTAAAGACATTCGATCCCGGCTGTGCGTCGGCGCCCCCGCATGCAAATCTAGTTTTCTTCAGCCGAGATAACGCGTTTTATTACGCCTACCGGTTTTTCTCGAATAGAACCGTTTATTTCGTAATTAAGAGAATACGAGATATTTGTATTTGTATCCCAGGTGCAAGTAAATCTGCAGGCCAGTGTGCCGCAGCCGAGCTGCTACGACAGCAATGGGGCTTCGTCGCCGGTCGAGGACGACATAGACGCAGCCTTGACCGATCTCCAAGTAACCCTCGAAGGGAGCAACATCGGCAATGGACCCAGCGACATCACCCAGGTCCCTGAACTGTGCGATTTCCTGCGTTTCCTCAAGCCGAAACGTTTCACTTTGAAAGCGTTCAAACGTTACTGGGTCACCTGCAGAGATCTACAGTTGAGGCTTTATAAAACTCGCGAGGAGACCAACAGCGAGTCTCCTGCCCACGTGATCAATTTGCGTGGATGCGAGGTCACGCCCGACGTCCATCTGTCGCAAGGACGGTACGGTATCAGGTTGGAGGTGCCTAGTGCCGAGGGCATGACCGAGATGTGGATCAGATGCGACAACGTGAGTGAAGAATCGAATAAATCTTTCATCGTTAGAGACCGATCATGGAAACGAGAGATAATATCGTTTGGATTCTCTGTCGGTTCTGTTACAGGAACAGCAATATGCTAAGTGGATGGCGGCGTGCAGACTCGCTGCCAAAGGACGCTCCCTCGCAGACGCCTCGTACGAAAGCGAGGTGAACAGTATAACGGCCTTCTTGCAGTTGCAGAGGCCCGCCCCCGCACCAGCGATAAATCCAAATGCTCTCGACATCGTACCAGAAGACTACGTCGCTCCCAGATTCGTAAAGAAGTTTAAGGGGAAGGTATGTTCTCTCTCTCTCTCTCTTTCATTCGTTTTAATAAATTCACTCATTGTTTTCTTGAAAATATTGACATTTCATTTTTTTTTTCATAGTTGGTCCAACGAATTCTGGAAGCTCACGCCAACGTGAAGGATTTGTCACTGATAGAAGCCAAGCTGAATTACGTCAAAGCTTGGCAGTCCCTGCCGGAATACGGGATTTCGTTATTCGTAGTCCGGTTCACTGGGAAAAGCAAGGACGAACTCCTGGGAATTGCGAACAACAGGCTGATGCGAATGGAGCTGCACAGTGGCGATCATTTGAAAACTTGGCGATACAACACGATGAAGGTAAGTGGGAATGATTCGTCGTCTTGTATCAAACATTTTTCAATGTAATTGATAATGTTCTCGTTTGTTTAGGCATGGAACGTGAATTGGGAGGTGAAGCACATGATGGTTCAATTCGAGGAGGAAAGTATTATCTTCGAGTGCCAATCTGCCGATTGCAAAGTCGTTCACGAGTTCATCGGAGGGTACATATTCCTCTCGATGCGATCCAAGGACGCGAATCAAACGCTGAACGAGGAAATGTTCCACAAACTGACGGGTGGATGGGTTTAAGATGAAGAAGAAGTCTGATCTGAGAATGCTTGATTGACATATGTAAAAAAAATTACTTAAATCTATCTCTAGACCTCATTATAGTATTTGTAAATAGAGAAATCGTATCGAAGCGCTCGTGAAGAGTGCACTTTCTTCGATTCCGCGTTAGAACTGATTAACAGGAATATGCTTAGTCTTCATGAAAGTTTTGCATCGGAACGATTCGCAGTTGAACGAAACACACGTAAGAAGCTAAAATCGCGCTCTTTTCTATTTCTATACGCGACATGTTTAATTAAGATGACAAACGAAATAATACCTATTCTTACAACGATAATCATGTTACACCTTGTAGCAACCTCGTTAGATGATAATAATTTTGATCATTTTTTACTTCATCGCCGAGTCGATCTCGTTCGGGTTCTAATAACATATTGTACGTGTATTTTTTAACATCAGGGGGTGCTATCGCCGGCCGAGATTGACTCAGTTTTTATTATTAAATCGTGTAAATTATTTGTTGTTTTTAATGTAAACTATATATGAAAAAATATTTCCTTCTACCGTTACACATTATGTATCTACTTATACAGTATAATTGTAGACGCCGCGGGCGTGTAATCAAAAAAATGATAGTTTTGTATATTAATAGAGACTAGATGTACAATAAACTTAATTATTATCACCGAGTTTCTTATTCACCCGTACTTACAGATAACCACACGTCCTTAAAATAGAGTAATATCCTTTATTAAAGTATCCGTTAGTAAAAACCATGTATAGATCAACAATAATCGTGAAAATAAAGTAAGAAAGAAAAATGCATTGTACAAATCTGTGTCTCTCGTGCGTTGCGAAGAACGTGTCCAGATTTTATCTCGCCACCTCGCTCAACCGTTCGACCGTTCGACGTACGAACGACCGCTGTGGTTCATCCCTGGTTGGTGGTCCGTGGTATTAAAATCGTCTCACTCGACGGCCGACAGCTGTGTATCTTTCCCCGCGTTGTCCGTAGACTTCACGGCGTTACCATGATTTTGATTGTCCGAATTCTTGAACGATGGCAGACCTCTCAGTACTACAGGTATATTGCAACCGCCAGCAGCCCCGGCTCCGACCATGTTCCCACCGCAAGTCTTGACGCGGATTCAAAACGTGAAAGATGAAATTATCTTTCCACGTCGTCGACGGTTCCTATTCGTATAATGCTATTTTCTGATTCTACCATTTCATTTGTAAGTAATAGCATTATACGAATAGAAACCATCGCTATGAATTACCTGAGCGTGGATAGGCGGTGCTGAGTGTACCAAACGTCCGGTGAGAGATCCAGGCTTCTCTTTCTTGGTCCTGACCCATTCGTGGCCCAGGACCCTCTCCAACGTTAGCCTCAAGGTGATGTCCGGCTCCAAAATGTGTTTAACGATGCTCTTGGCTAACGCGGACACAGTTTCCCGCACCCTCGAGCGAAACATCCAGTTCCTCGACATCTGATCCTTCAACAGCTTCTTCAAGTTCGAGTCGTCGAAGGGCATCGTACCGTTTAACATGATGAATAAAATTATCCCGAGGGACCAGACGTCGGCCAGCTTCGGGTTGTAGGGGGTGCCGAGGACGACTTCCGGCGCAGCGTACGCCGCGGAACCGCAATAAGTCTCGCTCAAAACGCGCCTACCATCGTGGTCGATGCAGAACCGGGCGAACCCGAAGTCGGCGAGCTTTACGTTGAACTTCCTGGACAGCAGGATGTTCTCGCATTTGAGATCGCGATGGGCGATGTTCTTCCCGTGTAAATAATGCAGACCGGAAGCCATCTGCCTGAACCAGAGCTTCGACTGCTGCTCCGGCACCACACCGTTCCTTTTTATAAAGTCCAGGAGGTCACCGTTGTCGGCATAGCGCATGAATATGAACACTCTTGGACCGCGCTGCAGTATGCTGTGTACCTTTTAGTTATTTATTTATTTTTTTTTAAATTCGATCATAATGCGTTTATGCAAAACGAGACTATCCGCGATTCGTTTGAAAGAAGATTTTTGCCAATGATTGGGTGTCGTTACTTGAATGATATGCGGATTTTCGATCTTCGTAAGGATCTCGAGTTCACGGGGAAAAAACTTGTTCAGGAAATCGAGGGGCGCTTTCTCTTTGTCGAATATCTTACAGGCTAATCGCAACTTCTTGGAGCTCGTACCATCCACGTACTCAGCCAGGTGCACGGTCGCATACGAGCCCTGACAAGTATACGAAGTTTAAATCCGAGTTCGCCTTCGGGGATAATTATTATTCCCGCGAAACGGACGACGTATAAAAAGTAAGTATGAAGAACGCGCGAAAGGGAGCGGTCGTTTAAAAAAAAAAAATATTTAAGAAAAATGAGAGCGCGTAACGTCGCGGGATAAACGTAGGGTGCGGAACGATGACGCAGAGGCAGGAAGGCAAGCAGGGAAAGGTTAACGAACTAGAGAAGAATACGGGATTGGGGGTGAATAACCTGTCCGATCTTTTTGCCAATAAGATAGCCCCGCTGCTCAAGAGCGTTCACCTCCGAATTTCGGGGGCTGAGTCGCGTGTCCATGCCAGTGGATCTTCATTGGATTTCCGATCCTGTGATAACAGATTAACTGATTCTGATTCTTCTTCTTCTTCTCTTCCTCCTCCTCGCGCACACGTGTCTCTCACCTCCGTTCCTCTCGCGGTTTCCCTTGGAGCTTCAGTGAAATGGCACAAGCCTATTCTCTCGTTTCCCTCTTCGATACGTCTGCCCGCACTCTTCCTTCGCGAGAACGTGCGTTTTTTCGATATCAATTTTGTCGCCACAGCTGCAGTTCGCGCTCCGTTCAGGAGCCGAAGGACGCCTCGTTGTGTGTCACGTCGATAAACCCGAGTCGGGGATCAGTTTCGTCATTTCAAATGGCTGCGTGTACTAGAATTTTGAGCGTCGAGACCAGCTTGTACCTGGTACAGAACGGGGCAGAAGAAAAGATCCGTGTCTCATTCGAACACAGCCATTATATTGAAAAACAACGAGCGAGCGCGATCTCGCCAGAATTCGATTTGATTTTCAATCACATTCAGATTATACACATCGCAGATACAGATAGATCTTGAGAAATTATAATTTAATTCTGAAATACAAAGTTCTATTGCTAATTAAAGCTGTCGGTAGGCCTCGCAAAGAACCACAAGAATGATCGTGTAAAAATAATATAAATAAGCTTTACTATTTAGAATGGTGATTTCAACTTCGGATGCAGAACAATCTCCTCTGCAAGTATAGTTAACCATAGTACCATAAATCAACTCTAAAAAAGTTCTGAATTTCTTATTGCTGCTTCTATTTTGTGAATATCTCCACAATTTTGATTCTGATAGGAATATAGTTTAAGTTAGTAGCTACGTGAACGCTTTTGCCTAAGTCGGATGTGTTTCTATCCGCGCAAAAATTCAAGTTTTAAATAAAATTTTTTATTTAACTTTATTATTATACATTGCATAGAAACTGATTACGCGGCAGGATCGTCACCCTTGGTAGTTCGCGTATAAATCAATTGTGCATGGTGTTGCACAACTTGCTTTATCAGTCCTTTTTGTTGCAATTCGATCAGGGCTCTCCTAGCGAGAGATCCACGGATCTTGAGCCTTTCACTCACGATTGATGGTGTAATCAGTTTATACTGTGGCACTTCCTTAAGTAGCTTTTCGTATGTGCTTTTGTCAAACAGTACTTGGTTGTTCAACTTATCACGTACTTTTCCTTTGGACCATTTCTGCAATTGAGAAGAAAAAGAACGATATTTAAATCCTTCGTCGAACTAGAATTTATCAGGAAAACATTTAACATTTTGTATCAGTCTCATTAAATCAGTTTTTTGCTTCCAGGATTTGTCAAGATTAATGTGATCATCATTAAAGATTAATTGAGTAATCAATTGTAGATACAATAGGTTGACACGAACCTTCTTTTTGGCCTTGCCACCAGATCCTCCTTCCTTTTTCTTCTGTGTCTTTTGTGGCTGTTTCGAAGAACCCTTGGTATCTTTTTTAGGCGGCTGTAAAATAAAATTAAATCTACACTTGTTTGTCTTACGCACTGCATCTACTTTTAACAGGTTTCAATCAAAGGGAAGAACTTTCCTATCGTTTAATTCAGAGGTTTTCATTTTGATAACTCGGTCGAAGAAAATACTAGCTTAGAAAAAGTAAACTTAAATTATTGGCAGTGAAAGTTCTGCAATTTATTTTTATATGGTGTCTCAAAGGTATCAGCAAAACATCGAAGCTAATGAAAAGTGTGGAATTGCCATTATAGAGAATTCTAATTTATTGATAAGGAAAGTAATTGATAAGAAACGTCTTCTTTCTCTGAAGAAGGTTAAAATATATTTTGATGTAACAGTGATAAATTAAAATGTCTCGGTTATACTGTATACACCATGTGGTCGTAGGTTATACACTCAATCACGTGTACAATTTACGATGAAGTTGCAATTTACATAAGATACACTGCACCATACGAGAAACGAATTTCTGTTACACTCACGAGAATGCCTCGAGCAGACGTAATTAATGACAGAATTAAAACTTTCTTTCTCAAATACTCACCATGGTGGCTGCCTACTCGGAAAGAAACAGAAAGAGGAAGTTCAGAAATCGCCATGTTCAATTTGAACTCTGTAACAACATCCGATGACAATGCAGCCAACAAAAGTCAACCTCCTGCCACGCGAAGCTTCGATCTCGACGAAATTTAAAATTCTAAAAATCGGATCCTACGCCCGATTTATACATATCACAGAGGAAATATAATTTACATTTAATATCAAAGTAATGCAGTAATGCTGCTTTGGATTATATTTATTCAAGGATCGCGAAATAAAAATTTTAAGATGCCTTTTTATTAATTTATTAGTCAGAAATATTCACTTTTACAATAAATTAAATTCGAAAGAGATGATACTGATTTCAATAGCAACCCGACTCGAACATTAATTTCAAGTAGCTACTAAATAACATTAATGGAATAAGGAAGAATTATGAAATAAAAATGCAAAGATTCATTTCCATTA
>NW_017162650.1:0-227 GCF_001652005.2 Ceratina calcarata | reverse complement strand
TTTTAAACAATTGAGAAATACTGTTTAAATAATGAACTCTGCTCAGTAAACTGTAAATGTAAGAAAAGAAAATACATATGTTACAAAAAAATAAGGTCGGTGACAAGACGCGAACCGACTATGCAACGATTACTGGTCTTCAGTCTTCGCCACTACGCTGCCGCCGCCGTTAGAAACTCGTCTTCCGTCTCCGTACTTGAACATGAGACATATATAGTTTTTGATTT
>NW_017162649.1:0-227 GCF_001652005.2 Ceratina calcarata | reverse complement strand
TTTGAGTCGTATCTTTTCAAAGAGTTAAATTCTTTGTTAGGCACGACTCATTTGCGCACCACGGCGTATCATCCGGCAGCCAACGGTATGGTGGAGCGTTTTCACCGGCAATTAAAGGCTGCGATTCGTTGTCAGCAAAATGTGCGTTGGACTGAAGTGCTTCCGACTGTGTTATTAGGCATTCGATCAGCCTGGAAGGAAGATTTGAAGGCTACAGCTGCGGATTT
>NW_017162648.1:0-227 GCF_001652005.2 Ceratina calcarata | reverse complement strand
TTGTACAAATTACCTCATGAATATGATAGGTCATTTTTTTTTATATCTTTATTTTACTCGCATTGAGTGCGTTAGAAGTAATCATTAGACGAAACGAAGGAATATCAAATGACACTTGGTGACGAAACTCAAATTGGTGGTGAGAATTGATTGGGGAACATTTTTAAAATAGAGTACGCGTGCACCGTGCGTTATCTTCGTGTTCGTCTCGTTTCCCTACGCCACTG
>NW_017162647.1:0-227 GCF_001652005.2 Ceratina calcarata | reverse complement strand
TTATTGAATGCCGAAGTTGTGCTCCAAAAGCTGGAGCACAAAATGGTCACGAAGGTCAGAGGCAGCATGCGGCCTAGCCCGCATCATAGAGACGAACGAGGTTCAGGGCGCTTCCGGTAGGACGTCGCCCGCTCTGAGTTCGTCAGATCGCTCTAAGGTGGACGCACCGAAGAACGAGGTCGCCGATCAATCGAAAGGCGAGATGGTGACCGGCGACAATTCGAAGT
>NW_017162646.1:0-227 GCF_001652005.2 Ceratina calcarata | reverse complement strand
TCAATCCTCCGGCAATCCGTTAGGGCACCATCCCTAACAATGATATGATGTAGAATATGTCATACTTCATTTATTAAGAATCGAATGTGAATGCTTTGTTGTTCGACTTTCATATTTATTTTACGCTAAGCATAGAACTTTAGTCTGAGTCTCTAGGACGCGTCTAGCCTTCCTTTAAAAAAGTAGGCTGCAGTAGTATTAAGCAGTTTACTGGTTCCTTTTTTTTT
>NW_017162645.1:0-227 GCF_001652005.2 Ceratina calcarata | reverse complement strand
GCCAACGCTTCTGATTCGTAGATCGCGCCAACCGAGCGCTCTCATTGGTTGAGGTGTTTTGTTAATAACTCTTCAACCACGCCTCGGACAACTTTTTCGCTAAGGAAAATTTTGTTCAAAATTACGTCAGGAATCTACCATTTCAATATCTTACAGTAATTTTGGGATACGCTGTATTCCTTGTTCAGGAATTATCCACTTGCGTATCATGATTTCGCAAACGCCCT
>NW_017162644.1:0-227 GCF_001652005.2 Ceratina calcarata | reverse complement strand
GTAAGATTTAATTCCAATTATTTCATTACTATATCCATCAAAAACAACTGTACTATTTGCTCCAAAGTGCTTAATTACATATGCTAAGTGATTGAAGATTGCATAAGTGCAGGGCTTAAGAGAATTACTCGGTCTGCAATTATTAGCAGAATCCGGGTTTCGAGAATTCGACTACGAATTCTCGGAAATATATCCGAAATTCGAAGTAATACAGGCGTTACCCGAGC
>NW_017162643.1:0-227 GCF_001652005.2 Ceratina calcarata | reverse complement strand
GTTCCAGCCGCAGCAGAGGACATACAACTGCACGGTTTCTGCGACGCGAGTGAGAAGGCCTACGGCGCGTGCATCTATGCAAGAGCGATCGACAAGCACAGAAGAGTGACCTCTACATTGTTGTGCGCAAAAAGCCGCGTTGCACCACTAAAAGGTGTGGGGACCAGCAAGCTTAGAAGTGGTGAAGGAGATCGAGAGCATGTGGAACACGCAACGATTCCACGCCT
>NW_017162642.1:0-227 GCF_001652005.2 Ceratina calcarata | reverse complement strand
AAGACCAACCCTATTTAAACACATAGAAAAGTATGTGGATGAATTACATAAAGATAAAGCAGTTATATCGAATTTTATTCAGGGTGATTTGTGGGCAAGCAAATACATGCCACGAATTAAAGATCGTAAAGTTTTCCCTTTATTTTTATATTTCGATGAATTTGAAGTTGGCAATCCCTTAGGAAGTCACGCAGGTGAACAAAAAATGGCAGGAATTTATGCATCTT
>NW_017162641.1:714-1420 GCF_001652005.2 Ceratina calcarata | reverse complement strand
TTTAAACAAAGTCGGTTATTTATTTAGTATTAGAGTATACTGGGAGAGATACTTCTCAAACAGGAAACACACGCAATGCTATAGGTGCCAATCCTTTGGACACTCGGCGACAAATTGCAACAGACCCCCAAAATGTGTGAAATGTGGGGAGAGCCATCATTCGTCGGCATGTGTGAAAACGGTTGAGCTGCCCCCAAAATGCGCCAACTGTGGGGGTGAGCACACGGCAAACTACTCAAAATGCCCAGCGCTTCTAAACTACTTAAGTGCTAGAGAAAGCTCGCATAAAAAGGATAGGGCTTTCAGTAATGCTGATGAAATTCAGCACACCCCTTTCAGTGCCTTTCCGCAGATAGGCGTAAATCATAAAAACTCTCAGAGACAGGTGGGCCCAAAAAATCTAATGTTTCAAACTGGTAAGTCATATGCTGACACGTTAAAGGGAGTTTCTCCTAACAAAACCAAGGAGTCCCCAAATCTCCCAGAGCAGGAAGATATAACAGAACTATTTAATGAATTTAAAACACTGGGAGATCTTGTTAATATCAAACTTATGCTTAACACGGTTAAATTGTTAAATTCCAGACTAAGGTCTTGCAGAACTAATGGTGAAAAGTCCCAAGCATTCATGCTTACCGTAAACTCCCTTGAGTAATAATCTACAATGGCTTCTTTTCCTAAAATAATACTATGGAATATCAGATCT
>NW_017162641.1:0-632 GCF_001652005.2 Ceratina calcarata | reverse complement strand
TTTCCCCTCAACTATATTAGCAACTATTCAGAGTTACTTATCAAATAGAAAATTTTACGTTTATGCGGACGGGTCGGCTTCTAGCTCCCGGGATGTTCTTGCAGGGGTTCCACAAGGTTCTCTATTGGGACCAGTACTATTCAATATATTTATAAACGGAATTCCGGATATGTTCAATTGTGCTCTTGCTCTGTACGCGGATGATACGGCTCTTCTCACATCCTCCACACAGGTCAATACTGCGTGCAACAGAATTCAAGGATATATTGATTTAGTCGTTGGTTATTTTAGCGACTGGAAGTTGACGGTGAACCCCTCTAAGACGGAGGCCATCGTTTTCTCCAGGAAAAAACAATCTGCTAGCGCTAAACTCAAGGTCCTAGGCCTTGAGGTTGACTGGTCTGACACGGTCACATACCTAGGTGTCAAACTTGATAAGAGATTGTCTTGGATTCCTGCCTTGAATGACAGAAGTCTGAAAACAACTAAAGTTGCCGCAGTGCTGAGACCACACATTGCTCATAAGTCGCATCTGAATTTGAAGATTAGGCTAGCTATATATAAAATGTGTATCAGACCAGTGTTGGAGTATGGTGCGATAGTCTGGTGGGACTGCGTATCGAAGACTCAGA
>NW_017162640.1:0-227 GCF_001652005.2 Ceratina calcarata | reverse complement strand
ACAACAAAAAAAAATTTTCGATTTTTCCGAGACTTTTCCAAGGGGTACCCCTTCAGATTTTGCGAAATTTTCGAATTTTGCCAATAACTCCCAAACCATTTGACTTACGGAAAAATTGCATCAGACCTTTCTTGTAGAGAACAACGAGATCTACAATTTCTGTATAAAAACATTTTGCTAGCGTCAATAATTAACGAGTAATTTGCAAAAAACTGTTTTTTCGTTTT
>NW_017162639.1:0-227 GCF_001652005.2 Ceratina calcarata | reverse complement strand
GGGCAGAGCGGGCAGAGCGGGAGTCAGTCCGCTGTCGCCATTCGAACGAGCAGTGCATTAAAGCTAAAAAAGAGTGATTTTCTTGGTTTTGAGTCCCACGCCGAGTGTCCAGAGAGTGAAAAGAGTTTTCACGTGACGCTGCGTGTTCCTAAGTGAGTGTTCTCCGCATTTTGTTCACAAAGTTACCAGAGAACCCGCGCTTGTTGATTTCCTTTTAGAAAACCCGC
>NW_017162638.1:0-227 GCF_001652005.2 Ceratina calcarata | reverse complement strand
GCTGACATGCATACTATGTATAAAGAGAAAAGTAAAATTTAAAAGTTCCGAATGAATTTGCGGGACTTGTAATTGTGTAACGTCTCTGAAGAGTGGAAAAAATCATCTCTAACTAAGAACGAGTTCGCCATTTGCGCAATTTCTGATTTTCACGCGAAGTGAGTTTAAAATAAATTGAACTAAAGTTCATTGAAAATGTACTATATACATATAGTACATATATATAT
>NW_017162637.1:0-227 GCF_001652005.2 Ceratina calcarata | reverse complement strand
CAGCAAAATGGCCTTTGGGTAGAATCGTAGAAATACATCCAAGCAAAGACGGACAACTTCGTGTGGTTACTGCAAAAACTCAGTATTCTCCGCTTAAGCGTCCCATTGCTAAAATCAGTTTTAGTCCGGGCGCTTGTAACACAAAAAATGGAACAATTTTTTACAGTCTGCGATTGATAGGGGAAATATTTACAGCCACAAGCTGTAGATAGATGTACTTAAAAATC
>NW_017162635.1:0-227 GCF_001652005.2 Ceratina calcarata | reverse complement strand
TCTGTTTCCTTTAATGTTATCCAGTATCGATTCATTATAATTTGTCCATTGTTTCAATTTCTGTTTAATCTTTATTAGTGTTTAATTCTAATGTTTTATGTGAATTCGTGTTGTTCGGTCTGTTTTAACATTTTCGTTTTTTCCTTTTTCCGGTGTGAGTTATTGTTGGTTTCTGTCATAGTTGCGTCATTGTTCGGGTCATTTGTTTAACTTTTGTTAAGATTTCG
>NW_017162634.1:0-227 GCF_001652005.2 Ceratina calcarata | reverse complement strand
AGTATCATCCTACTGTTTGTAATTCCCAAGCTGCATTTGACGATTAGAATTGTGTTATGTTATATAATTTGTATATATTGTATAGTTCGTTATTATTTGTTTTATAAATAAGAAAAATTAATGAAAATCTATGCGTTTCGTTCTTCATTCGTACACAATTATAAATATAATATGTCTTATAATAGAAAATCATGCGAACAAATATATTTTCTCATTATATTTCCTTT
>NW_017162633.1:0-227 GCF_001652005.2 Ceratina calcarata | reverse complement strand
GATTCTGATGATAATGCATTATATTCCTTCTATTATCATTTTTCCTGACAAAAATCTTTCCAAAACCTCAAATACTCTCATCAATGAGTCATCAAATATATCAATGAGTCATCAAATATCAAATGACAAATCTCAATATAGATGTTTATGTTAATTAATTTGTATTCAATTTCATTGAAACTATTCATGACTTACTGCATGACATAATTATAAGAGTCTTTAATTAT
>NW_017162632.1:0-227 GCF_001652005.2 Ceratina calcarata | reverse complement strand
GCCAATGTGTTTCGGACGCCAATAGGCGCCAACAGTAGTCAAAGGGTTAACATACGCTTAACTGATCACACGTCGGTCGCTGGTCGGTGACAAGACCTACCACAAAAAAGTACGCAGCGATGACTGTTATCGAGCAGAGATGCCAGGTTGAGGACGGGAGCCACCGAGAATTACTCCTTCCACTTACGCACACTATCGCACTGTATCCGTGTGCTGCGAGCTCGGCT
>NW_017162631.1:0-227 GCF_001652005.2 Ceratina calcarata | reverse complement strand
TTCTGCTTCAAAACACGCGGAGAAGATGTATTTCAACGGACACAATACGAATATCGACCTGGAGAGTGGGATTCTGAGGTATATTTGTGGATATATGGACAGTCACTTTCTAGGTACCTTCCGCTGAGATGTATATAAGTCGACTTGTATACTACATATATGTGGACAACAAATGAATTCTGCTTCAAAACTCGAGAAGAAGATGTATTTCAACGGACACAATACGA
>NW_017162630.1:0-3097 GCF_001652005.2 Ceratina calcarata | reverse complement strand
ATCTAGAAAAACGTGACTATCCAAAAAACTAGAAACTCAAATTTTGTTTTTTTTATATAAAAAAATAACATGCTTAATATTAAAAATATTCATATAAAGGGAATTAAGAACAAACATAAGTATCATAACGCAAACAAGAGAGCGATAAACTATTAACGCATCTCTCGTTACTAACGGTGACAATAAACTAAACATCATAAATAAACAAGAGACGATAAGGTATGTATCTACTCTCTATACTTATTTTTGCACATTATACCTTATTTCCTACACAGTCTTATATAATATCACTTTTTAAAGTATTTAAAATCTCTTATCGTATCTATGTCTATTGCAGTTACATTCGTGTTGTACACTAAGTACATATGATTTAAATTTCTAGGTTTATATGTTATGCTTTTGTTATTGTTATTCCTTGGAACATGGTAAAGAATTGGTTGCGCATATTCGTTGATGATATAGTTATTTAAATCTAAATATAAAAATGCTTCCGGTGGTATTAAACCTGCCCTTAATACATTTTTATAAAACATATTTTTCGGATAGTAAGGTCCCCATATTAGGCTGTTGTATTTATTATTAATTGCGTCCCTAATATGTTTACGTATTAATTTTATAATAAATATGTCTATTCTCGCAATCTTTGCAATAGTGTATATTTTCGTGTTCTTAACTCTATATCTATAATCGTACTCTGGCTCCCTGTAATATCTTAAACACGCTCTAAGGCACTTTCTTTCAAATAATCTGTATGCTTCCATCTTACATGCGCTAATGTTGTACCATATAGGACATGCATACGTCAATATGGGTCTGATTAAACATTGGTACGCAATAACTTTTGTCCGCCTTTCTAGGTGAATATTATAAAAGAGTTGGCTTATAATGTGCTCGCTGAAATTTAATCTGTCGTCTAATGTTACTCCAAGATATTTGACATGCCTACGATGGGGAATTTCAGTAACGATATCCTTCTCTATGTCTATTAGTCTGAAATTTCTCCAGTTGCGCTTTGTTATCTTCGATTTGAGGCCCAGTTTATTTATGAATAGTATTGTCTCACATTTACTCGGATTGATCTGTAAGAGCCAATTATTGTAGTAGTGTTTAATTTTATTGTATGTTTCTTGAAGTTCCATTTGAGTCTTCTTTAAATTTTTGTTCGCAGCATATACTATTAAGTCATCCGCAAATGCAATTGCATATAAATTGCTATTTTCGTTCATATTGAACATATTTAAAATATCTGCATTATAAATGTTGAATAACGTTGGTGAGTTGACTGTACCCTGTTGTAATCCTCTAGTGATGGCAAACGTTTCCTTGGAGATTCTTTTTTCAATTGCTACTTTAAATTTTCTATTGGTAATCATGTTGTCAATTATTTTAATTAAATGATGTGGGAAGTTCTTCTTAATTAGCTTATATATTAATCCTTCCAACCATACCGAGTCGAATGCTTTTCTGAGGTCAATGAGGCATGCTCCCACTAACTCATTTTTGCCATGATGCCACAATACATCTGACATTAATTTGTTGATCGCATGAATAGTGGAGTGTCCTTTCTTAAATCCAAATTGCTGCTCTGGTATTATTTCCTTTTTCAGTATTGTTGTTGTTAATGTTCTGTTTATTATCCGCTCGTAAATTTTGCTGATTACTGGCAACAGGCTTATTGGTCTTAAATTGTCCGGTTCTATGGGTTTGTCTCTTTTTTTTACTAGCACTATTACCTTCGCTGTTTTCCATTTATTTGGGAAATATCCCCAGTTTAGTAAGTTATTGAAGAGAATTGTGTAGTTTCTAATCACCCTGTTAGTGCTGTTTTTAATTATTATATTCGGGATTCCGTCGAAACCATGAGAAGTTTTATTTGATATTTTAGTGATGCGACATTTAACTTCTTTAAAATTTGTTAGATAACTAAGACTCGAATCATTGGTTGGCCACAGCGCCGAGTTTCTTTTTGTAAATGTGTTAGGCAGGGGTTCTCTGTCCTTCTCTTCTCTAAAATCTTTCACCTTTTTGTATACAATGTTTCTTAGGTTATTTTTATCCAAACTAGGGAGTGTATTTATAACTTTTAGCTGTGAGCCAATTATTTCTGGAAGTAGCTCCTGATCTGTGACGGTGATAATGTCACTAGTCGCATCTCCTCCATTTCCATTACCAACGTCTTTGTTCAGATCGTATTTATTTATTAGCATCATGTGCTCTGTTTTATTTATAATAATTGAATCTATATTCCTGTGTGCCTTCCTTCTGAATATTTTATTTAAATTTGGAAAAAATTTTGCAGATTCTCTATAATCAATTTCTTGCACCAACTTTCTCCAATGTTCGTTAGAATTCTTGCAAAATTCCTTGTGGATTTCATTTTTGATTATCTTCATTTCTTTTTTGAGCGCCGTAATTTCTGCTATATTTGTTGGGTCTCTTCTGTACACTCTTCTATGAATGGCTGATTGCAACTTTTGCTTCTTTTTATGTAGATTAACTATTTTAAAGTTCGTTAATTCCTTCAGCCTGTTTTTTATATTTAGTCTTGGCGTTACTTTTTCTATTGTTTCTTTTATTGCATCTTCTATTTCATCCAGATAACTGTCTATTTCTTCTATTGCTAAGTTTCTGTCATCTGGTATTATAGTCTTGTATGTATTGTTGAGCTGTTCTTTATATTTGGGCCAATTTGTTTTTTTGTACAGAAAGCATGCCTTTTCAGTGTCGTCAGTTTGATTTTTGCTAATTGTTTCTTTTAGTTTTAGATAAAGATTCGTAGCATTATGATCGCTATCATAATCCTGTACAATTAATTTGTTGTTTATATTGTTTAGTCTCCAGTCAATTATTGCAATATCGAGCAAAGATCCACTTTTAAATGTTGGCTTATCCGGTATAATAATTTTTGCTCTAAACTGTATATTGAATTTATTGATCCAATCAGCTAACTGGTTACCCATTATGTTCGTTTTTGCGTTGCCTGTTATAGAGTGCTTGGCATTGAAGTCTCCGATTAATATATAATAATTTTTGGGATCTTGCAGTTTTAACTTCTCAAACAATCTCGATAGATCCTCTTGTATGTTACTTGATTTGT
>NW_017162629.1:0-227 GCF_001652005.2 Ceratina calcarata | reverse complement strand
TTAAAAGTGTTACTGCTACTTCCACATACTGCAAAACGATAAATGACATTTTTGACTTTCTGAACTGTAGAAGCAAATTTGCAAAGAACAAAACGCAAGAATGTATAACTAAAGATAATTTGAATGAAATGTAACAAAGAGTTAAAACGTACATAAAATATATCAAGTCTTGAAAAATTGTCGAAGGAACTAACACCATCCCTATTTTAAATAGTAAACGTCGAACT
>NW_017162628.1:0-227 GCF_001652005.2 Ceratina calcarata | reverse complement strand
GCATCTGCTGATCCTTTAACGTCCTCCATACGGTTGTATGGCTCACGCCTTCCATAGTCGCGTGCTCATCGTCGGATCCTCTTCAATGTGGCTCAGAATTCGTTGTTCTAAATCCGAATTCTGTTGGGAACGACTTCCTGATCGAGATCGCACCAGCATGCCGGTATTGCGTGCTCTTTGATGCACGCGAAGGAAAGTTTTCCTATCCGGCAGACGCCGATGAGGAA
>NW_017162627.1:0-227 GCF_001652005.2 Ceratina calcarata | reverse complement strand
GGAGTGCGGCTATGAAATGACCTAATAAATCGTGACAACATTTTCGCCTTGATCATCCAGGGATACTTCCGATGCTTTTTTGCTCAGCCGCTCAATACGTGCCGAGTTTGTGCGAGTAATTTCTTTCCTCGCAGGAGATGATTGAGGTACATTCCTCGTTTTCTCATTTCTGATGTACAGGGTGTCTCGCGGAAACTATTAACTAAAAAACTCAAAAATTTATAAAC
>NW_017162626.1:0-227 GCF_001652005.2 Ceratina calcarata | reverse complement strand
TGATGAAAGAACGAATAACGTGCCCTATCGTGAGGCAGTCGGGTCTCTAGTATTTCTAGCAACCGTGTCGAGACCGGACATTGCGTTTGCGGTAAATTCGGTAAGCAAATACTTAAATAAACACAATGCGACACACTGGCGGGCGGTTAAAAGAATCTTTGCGTATCTGAAAGGTACGATCGAATACGGTATTGAATATGTAAACGGCGGTAGCGAAGTAAATTTAA
>NW_017162625.1:0-227 GCF_001652005.2 Ceratina calcarata | reverse complement strand
GATATAACTAATGCTAGAAGTTTATAAATGGACAATACTAACCTCAATTCCATGGATTTGTTGACTAAAAACTCGACCGTTAAAGCGAAACATACTTCCTTCCAATATTTAGAATCGTACACTCGGGACCTGATTATTTTTTCTACTAAATACTGAGGATTTGAACCTCTCCCACAATTTGCATCTTTCAATGTGAGATTTGCCATTATTCAATCACACTGAGAAGT
>NW_017162624.1:0-227 GCF_001652005.2 Ceratina calcarata | reverse complement strand
CGAGATGAACACGAGCTGCTCAAATTATTATCCGAGTTTGGAAACGCCCATTCGGCCTGTATTTTTTTTTATAAAAAGGGCATAAAAAAGACCATTTTCCGTCGTCTAGAAAGTGGATCGAGAATATATTGGGTTGACAAGAAAGTAATTTCGGGTTTTCAGTGTGAAATAAAACTCAAATTTTTTATACAAAAAATGAACTTTAATCAGTCAAATATCTTCCATTC
>NW_017162623.1:0-227 GCF_001652005.2 Ceratina calcarata | reverse complement strand
TGTTTCGTCTTGAACGAACTTCGTGCGTCATTCGTCCAAGTTCGTGCGTGAAATTAAAAATTAATTTAAACTTCACTTATTCCAAATGCTCGATGCAATTGACAGAATACGAATAATACTGGATGTCGATCGGTGCCCGAAACGATTGGCACCTCGATGATGTTAATCTTTGGTTGAACGTTTAGCTAAGATGATCGCCTTAGGATCTTGATCAGTGCCCGAAACGA
>NW_017162622.1:0-227 GCF_001652005.2 Ceratina calcarata | reverse complement strand
TATTTGAGGTTAGAATGTATCGAGAAACCTCAGAGTACACACTCGTCATATTCTGGGCTAGGGTAACAGGTGCAATATGTCACAATGATAAGTTTTGTATTAAACGTTAATTGTGATATGCATTGTAACTTACATAAATGCCAGCAGCAAAAATTATGATGGCATGTGGAGCATTCAGGGCACTATGTTACACCGCACATATGTAGGAACAAGTACGGTGGTACTAT
>NW_017162621.1:0-227 GCF_001652005.2 Ceratina calcarata | reverse complement strand
ATATTCTATATAAAACAGAATTCAATAATTTCTGTTTTTACCAAATAGCTAAATGAATCCACCGGTCGAGGATGTTCCATTGAAAAGTGAAAGAAGAAGAAGAAGAAGAAGAAGAAGTAGAAGTGATCATTTCTGTTAAATATTAATGAGCCGAATTCTCCTCGTCCTTTGTAAACTTTCACCCGGCTAAAGGCTGCGTGCTCTCGACTTCCTTTTCTTTTTTTTTT
>NW_017162620.1:0-227 GCF_001652005.2 Ceratina calcarata | reverse complement strand
TTGATACACATTCGAAATTCTGTTACTGGGAAACCAGAGTCTCATAGTTTTGATGGTTACACTTGAACTATTGAAGTTACAAAAAAATTGCATGAAACCTTATTTGTAGCTGATAACTTTAATTTGAAACATTTTTCACTCAAGTTAAAGATTAACGAGTTATTAACAATATACTGGTACTTTAAAAAATAGTGTACTGAGGAATCAGTTTGTTACTCACGACGGTT
>NW_017162619.1:0-1179 GCF_001652005.2 Ceratina calcarata | reverse complement strand
CGTACGTTACACAGATAAGATTTTTTATTTAGCACTTTACATCTTTCTACATCTTCAGCGTCGAAATGTATGTAGTCACCAGAATTTATATCCATAACTACAAAGGGTTCTGCTGTTTCTAGAAATGCACACAGTGATCCATTTATCTTTGCTGGTACCGGATAAGTTTTACTGATTTTATATTTTCTTGCTTTCACTAAAGGAAATTCTATGATTGCTGTTATTGAAAAGGCATTACCATATACCGCTAAATCCATTACTTCGTACATTTTCTGCGTTTCAACTTTTGTTAGAGAAAATGGAAAATTGAGACCTTCTGGGACTGCATCTAATGCTTCGCTTAACCATTCGATTATTTGTTTTGGCGTTATTGTCGTTGGATTCAAAACTCTTTTCTTGCTATTTAATACAAAGTTTAGTAAATTATTTGCTTCCCGTGCTAATTTTTCCGTTATGATGTTTATCAGCAGAAAATTTTCTTGTATTAAGCCTAATTTTGTTGACTAATCCTATCTAATTCAATCGTTCGCCGCATGTTTTCTATCGCACGCGCCAATTTATGTTCGTTTTCATCTATGCTCTCGAATGATTCATTATATAATTTTACATTGACATCAATAATCTGTATCTGTTCTAAAAGAGAAGTTCGCTGTACATCATTTCCTTCTTGCAGTGATTTTAATTGTTTGCTTATGGATTCTCTGTCGTCTTCATCCATAATTCCGAATAATACCTTCCATAAATATCCTATTCCATTTATTATTCCATGTCGCTCGCGGGTGGGATAAGAAACATCTATTATCTGCGTTATAATTTCTAAAGGGTCTAGCTGGATAAGGGGGTCAAATGTGCCCTTGAGCCGAATGAAGCGCCGTTTGCGCCATTCGATAGCATATTAAAAAAGAAACATTCACTCCAATTTTTAGCCCTATATCTCAACCAGGGGGGAAGTAATCGGGAAAATTCGAAAAATCAGTTTTTTGAGGTATTTCCTTACGCAGAAGTGTGGCCAAAAACATGGAACTGCCGCCGGTAGACCGATAAATTTATTTTCATAATCTATTTTATTATGTATTATTATATATCTTGTGTACTTGTATATTCATTTATTATATCATTACTCACTCTTACGTAATTAAAAAAATTATCAGTAATAAAAAGGCTCTTAGGTACTATGCG
>NW_017162618.1:0-227 GCF_001652005.2 Ceratina calcarata | reverse complement strand
GGATATTCCAAAGAAGTTTTTTTTATTGGACGATGTTATACAAAATGAAGATAAGAAGTATCATTTGAAATAAACAATTATTTACTGATTTGAGGGAAACAAACATTTTATGCATTTAGCAAAATTCATTTTCCAAGCCAAATAAAATATAATTTTCAAACGGTACTTCATATTGATTCGTCCTGTACAATCTGTTTCATGAATTAGATTATTGCTGTAGTATGAAT
>NW_017162617.1:0-227 GCF_001652005.2 Ceratina calcarata | reverse complement strand
TCCTAGAGTAAGATCATGTTATTTAGTCGATGGTAAATTAATGGTAATATTTTCAGTGTTAGTTTGTGCTGTTACCTGGGGGTAGCGGCTGCGCCATTGCTTAGGTCGGGTCATTCTTCTGTTTTCGTGTTTGTTTCGCAGCTGTGTACGATTCCTTTTCCCTTTTCTGTGAGTTTCAGCCCCTGGCTTTTTATGGTTTTTCTGGGGGATTCCGAGGATTTATTATT
>NW_017162616.1:0-227 GCF_001652005.2 Ceratina calcarata | reverse complement strand
GCCTCTCTGTATAATTTTGGTTGACCCTTGGGACTAGGTCGCTATGAGTAATCGAGGTCCAATGGTCAAGACAAGGGAGGAATAGGAATATTAGGGATAAGATAACTACGTAGGACCAGAGTTTAAGCTGAGTAAGGTCATTTCTACTTAAATAGATTTTGGGTGTTTGTCACTGAGTAAACTATGTCAATAGTGATAAATTAGTTTCTTATTCAACAATGTAGTAA
>NW_017162615.1:0-227 GCF_001652005.2 Ceratina calcarata | reverse complement strand
TTCGGCTCAAGGGCACATTTGACCCCCTTATCCAGCTAGGCCCTTTACGATAATATCCTGCCAATCCTAGGAATTGCTTTATTTGCTTTGGCGTTTCTGGTTCCGGAAAATATCGAACAGCCTTTATCTTTTCTGGATTAGGTTTTACTCCGTCCTCAGTAATAACGTGTCTCAGGTATTGAAGTTCTGGTTTTAAGTATTCACACTTATCAGGTTCTAACTTTAAT
>NW_017162613.1:0-227 GCF_001652005.2 Ceratina calcarata | reverse complement strand
TGAACCTAATACTTTTTCGTCTATGTTATCAAGCGCGTGGTTATGATTCGAAGCCGATTGCCTGATGTTGAACTGACCACGTTTTAAAAGTGCAATTATTTCATCGCGAATTTTCAATATCTCTGACAAAGAATTTGCTCCAGTCAATAAGTCGTTTACATAAAGGTCACGTTTCAAAATTTGAGATGCGAGAGGAAAATCCGCGCTTTCATCGTCGGCAAGTTGAT
>NW_017162612.1:0-227 GCF_001652005.2 Ceratina calcarata | reverse complement strand
TTGCGAAAAACTGTTTTTTCGTTTTTCGTCAATAACTCGTTAAATATTAATGCTAACAAAAAAGTTTTATATGGAAATTGTAGATCTCGTCGTTCTCTACAAAAATGGTCTTATGCAATTTTCCCGTAAATCCAACGGTTTAGGAGTAATTAAGGAAAAACGAAATCTTTTTCCAAAAGTTGGCTGTTTCGACGCTAGAATGGTCGGATTTTGTCAACATCAATAAA
>NW_017162611.1:0-227 GCF_001652005.2 Ceratina calcarata | reverse complement strand
GTGAAGCCTGACATTTGATGGTTTGTTTAAGGTTGTATGAACTGTAAAATCTATGCCAAAAGATTAAGACATGTAATAAAAAGCTCAATCAAGTCGAATGTTTGAAGCAATGAACTTTTAGGAAAAATGTTTATAAAATTGTTTGACCTGTCTTTCTCTTTTTAATGCATAATTTCTACTATTCTAATACATAGTTTTGGCATTTTTTTTATTGGACTGTATGTGAC
>NW_017162610.1:0-227 GCF_001652005.2 Ceratina calcarata | reverse complement strand
TCAAAGTTGTGAAGGACTCTTCGTTCGTGTATTAGGAGTTCAATAGGTATTTCGCTACTAAATACTGTGAGTGCATCAGACATGATGTTATGTATGCATTTGTTACTCGAAGCAGTGCTTGTCTCCACGCCTGGGTGAGGTGTTTCCTGTGCAATGCGTTTGGCTCTGACGATCAATGGTATGCCCAAGAAGCATGGTAGTTTGCTCTTGTTCTTCTTTCTTGTCCA
>NW_017162609.1:0-227 GCF_001652005.2 Ceratina calcarata | reverse complement strand
GCGTCATTTACTAATGCTTCGATGGCTGATCTGTTTGTAGACCCTTGGTCGCACAGTACCGATATTATTTTTAAGCCTGCAAATGAAGGAAAGGTTCATGATAATATGGATTTTCATACTTTATCAAATTTGATACGATGTTTAGTAAATATTACGTACCATTCACTCCATTCAATGCGCTTATCAATCCTCTTATTAACTGTTTCAGTGCCTCTGGCCTTGCGGGC
>NW_017162608.1:506-1039 GCF_001652005.2 Ceratina calcarata | reverse complement strand
AGGCTGCCACTCTTTATAAGTATCTCCTCGGTGGCCGGGTATTCATCTGAGCACGAATGCGAATAAGGCAAGGCGAGTCCAAACGAATGCCTCGTTTTGCCCCGTTTGTACAATTTTTCTTCGCGAACGAAGTCTGGAGAGGCAACAAACGAGACAGTGATCCACAGCGAACGCAGTGAACGGTGATCCAGTAAGATGGACGATCGTTTGGTGGCCAGCGCTGCTTTTGTGGTAATTGCCGGATTATTATTATTAGTTTAATACTTTTCCTGAATTAAATTTTTTACTTTTCCTATACTGGTTGTTAAATTAATTAATTAAATCGAAGAAAAACGATTAAACTAATGATAATAATTTTAAGTGAAAATTTCAAAAGGTGTCTTGATACCGCTTGGTAGAAATAGCGTATAAAATCAAAAATATACTGAAGGCGATGCAATGTACGTGGAACGTACACGAATGCTGTCCATACGTAATCAAATTTTTCTTTGAAGTACCGACTCCGATCGGCTCGGGTCCCGAATGCCTCGGCC
>NW_017162608.1:0-404 GCF_001652005.2 Ceratina calcarata | reverse complement strand
AATTAAAATCAACGAAGTACTAAATGAAAATATGAATCTTCAATTAAAAATGCTGACGAGAAAATTAAATCGAATTTTGTGCTTTCCTCTGAATTATTAATTAATAAAATCGAATTCTGTGCTCTTCTCTAATTTATTATTTATCGTGAGTGTACAGGCCCTCCACGAAGGAATCGGGAATGGGAAAATTCTGACACTGAAAGCGAAAAACGAATCTACTTTATAGGAAATACACCCGGATACATTATCCGACGTTCAAGGATAACCAGTCCCATAGGAAACCAGGCTCACCCGGATCCGTTCCGCAGTTCACTTAAGCCGAAAGAAATGGATACTTAACAAGGCTCACCCGGATTCACTCTACATTATCCGACGTTCAAGGGTAGCCAGTCCCATTTTACTTA
>NW_017162607.1:0-227 GCF_001652005.2 Ceratina calcarata | reverse complement strand
TTTCTGCGTGCTAGATGTGCTAACTTGCGAATTAACGAATTTATATTATAACAGCTGAGCGATGACTCTTAAACCGAGTTAATAAATTTAGATCTTCAAACAGTGATTAATAAATAGTAAAGATAATATTCATATTAATCATATCGCAGGTAGAGTAGCATTCTTAAGAACACGTTTTTGAAAAAGTAGGCAGTCATTGATGACATCTTGAAATAATTGAGATCATG
>NW_017162606.1:0-227 GCF_001652005.2 Ceratina calcarata | reverse complement strand
AATCGGTCCGGGATACTGGCACTGTCCGTTGACGATAATACCCCACTCGGCAGGCTCCAAAAATTCCCAATGATCGGTTAATCGTTGTCCCACACCAAAACTTCAATGAAATTGAATGTACTCGTGGCACCTCGTGGACTTCCCGTTCAGCATCCAATGTTGTTCGAATCCGAAATCAGAATCCGTTCAACAAATTCCAGTTTCCAACGTTTGAAATTATTCAGTGT
>NW_017162605.1:0-227 GCF_001652005.2 Ceratina calcarata | reverse complement strand
TTCCACCCTTTCACCATACAACTATAATTATTATAAGAAACTTGTAAATCGGAAGCTTATAACCTTTTGAACGTCATTATGACCATAGACGCTATCATATGCGCCATTCATTCACCATACAAAATGGCTGAAATCTCAGATACAACTTTCGTTTTCAATTACAAATGGCAACAGTGCATCGTTCTTTAGTTTCATGGGGGAACAGACAATTTGGCCATTTTCTATAG
>NW_017162604.1:0-227 GCF_001652005.2 Ceratina calcarata | reverse complement strand
GTACAATGTATTCTGTTCTTACGAAGCTCAAGACTTTGCAACCAGCATTGAAGGCATTTAACGGAAAAAATTACAGGTTGAACTACATTTATAAAATTGTGTTAAAAAGGTCTTTACGATATACTAATAAATTTTTAATATATTATGCTATTAAGTTACTAGTAATATTTGTAGTCTCCATTTAGTTATTAGGCTTTCTTTTCTACATTCTCTTTAATACAGAAATA
>NW_017162603.1:0-227 GCF_001652005.2 Ceratina calcarata | reverse complement strand
TCTATTCTTATTCGTAGTTTAGTTGCTCTTCATTTTGATGATGGTAGAAAAATGCTGTTACAGTAAAAATCTCGAAAACATCTTAGTAAACGTCAGTTTCATCAAGAAATACATTGTTATTTTAAGATTGTCCAATAAGAATTCTCGTGATGGACTTTCCTGTCTACGTTACAGAGCTTATAATCAGCTCTGTCGTCGACGTCTAGCAACGACTGATTCTACGCATG
>NW_017162602.1:0-227 GCF_001652005.2 Ceratina calcarata | reverse complement strand
AATTGCCAGATAAAAGGAAAGTCCTATGCAATTTTCTTCTAACTCTACCGACTGTATTTTGAGCCTCGTTGGTCCTCAAGTATTCGCTGTCCCAACGATTACACGGGCACTGCCATTGTTTAGTAGTATTTCCTCTGTGGTATAATGTTGGAATTCAAGTATTCTCCATTCAAAGATTTGGAAATGTGGAAACACTAGTAGCTTGCTCCCCTGCATTGATACCTTGA
>NW_017162601.1:0-227 GCF_001652005.2 Ceratina calcarata | reverse complement strand
TACCGTACTTAGACACACGTCTTTTTGATTCCAATCGACCTGGTCTATTATGATTCTTCGGCTTGTGTGATGTCGTCTTTTACGGGTAATTTGCACATTCGTGTAATCGGCCGTGTGTCTCACCGTTTTAACTTCCACGACTCGAACGTTTCCATCACTCCCAGGAAAAACATTCGTTATGCGTCCCATTTCCCATTGATTCGGGGGTAGAATGGGGTTCTCTACAA
>NW_017162600.1:0-227 GCF_001652005.2 Ceratina calcarata | reverse complement strand
TGTTGACCACTAGTCAATACCTCAAACCCCTTAAATCGATTCCAGCCTTTTTGAGCTGACTGGAATCGCTTAATACCATCGCCAGCCTTGGTCCTCCTCTAACCGCAGTTCTTAGCCAGGATTCTGCGAAGCTGCACTGTGAAAATGCTGACTCGATCAGATTCGTCGTTCTTATTGACGCCAAGTGCGCAGTCTGAGAATTGTAGAAGGCGAGCAATTCTTCTCGG
>NW_017162599.1:0-227 GCF_001652005.2 Ceratina calcarata | reverse complement strand
AGAAGAAGAGATGGGGAAAAATAATGAACAGACTGCCGAAGGGATACAGATGGAGTAAACAATGGGCAAAGAGGAGGAACAAGAAAGGAAGGGCAATGGGTGGGATGTTAATGGGGGTGAGAGAAGAGATGGCGAGCGGGGAAAAGGTAGAAGAAAAAGACACAGAGGAGCTGATGGTGGGAGAAGTCCGAGTGGGGGAAGATGAGTGGAAGGTGGTAGCGGTGCAC
>NW_017162598.1:0-227 GCF_001652005.2 Ceratina calcarata | reverse complement strand
CTATGTGTCCCACTTCGCTACATTCAAAACACCGTTTGCGGGAAAAGGGGCGCGCCTGCGAGGGTTCCGGAGCGCACGGTCACCCTTCTCCTTATTTGGCACTTTTACGAAGTGGACAATTCCACTTAGCAAATCAGCGGTGGACGTGTATCGAGCGTTAATAAGCGACTGGCGCACACTCGCATCCGTAACGTGGCCAATCACAAGGCTGATCAGTTCGTGAGGTT
>NW_017162597.1:5138-5729 GCF_001652005.2 Ceratina calcarata | reverse complement strand
TCTACGAGATTAAGTAAGATTTGTTTGAGAAACATTAATCTCTAATTTTTTTTTTTAGCTTTTCTCTTTGTAGGACACTTAAGATTTTTTATGAGATAATAAAATACTTGCTCATCGCTGTAATTATTTTTATTGCAATTTCAATAGAAACATCATCGATATGAAAGTTGCCCAGTGTTAATAACAAGTTTCTTACATCGCGATACGCGTGCGAATGTTCGAATCTCTGTCTGAGTGTGTTTAATACAAATGCTCGCTGGTGGAAGCGTGCAGATTTGAAACCCGGAGATCTCGAGATCCAACAGCTCCAATCCAGTTCGAGCCAGTCGTATCCAGCGGTGAGAGATATCCTTTAGACCACCTGGATAAGGTGAAGATGCCGGTACGATAAAATAAAAAACGTAAACGAGAACGACTCTTCTTATCTTCGACACCGTCCAATTATTCCGAATTAATTATAATTAACACGAATCACCTCGAATAAGGCTGCTTTAATGTATCAGATTGTGTTGCAAATTAAAATGTATGAAACCAATACAAATGTTTCATACGAGCATACATTTATAATTTTATCGTCTACTCAAATATATG
>NW_017162597.1:0-335 GCF_001652005.2 Ceratina calcarata | reverse complement strand
TTCTACAATGATAGAATTGCAACTTTGTAACTGAAGCGAATGAAGCCTGTCAACTAATACTAAAATCAACTAAAAATTTGAATTCATATGAAAAGAAAAGTATTTAAACAGTTTCATTTTACTACTATTTTTATTTAGAGAAGTGCATTCACCTCATCGGTATCGTTTACTTTACTGAAAACAGTTGGCCTGTACTCAATTTATAGAAAAATCCGAAATATCCGAAACAGTGGAATTTATAAGACAGGTTCTATGAAATTAGGTGGACTTGTTAATGGAATCTCATATTTTTATCCCATTACTTACTTAGAAACTAATATCATTTATTTGGGGGG
>NW_017162596.1:0-227 GCF_001652005.2 Ceratina calcarata | reverse complement strand
CGGATTGAGCGAGTGATTAGGTTGAATGCCAGAATACATCGTTTTAAAATAATTTCCCATCTCAAGCACCCGAAGTAAGCCCATAAAATTCTTATAGGTAAGGTCCTACTTACGGTTATCGACATGATCAGCTGCGCGTATATTATCATTTTTTAATTTTATTTTATGGTCCAGCAATCTTGTTTTTACAAAATCAGGAGTCATGTTTTTCCGCAACGAAAAGTTTT
>NW_017162595.1:0-227 GCF_001652005.2 Ceratina calcarata | reverse complement strand
GTGTATCGCGACGAGGCGGGTTTCGTTTGCCTGATACTGCCTGCGCCTTGCTCTCGAATATGCGTATATTTATTGAGAAAGGCGTTCTGATCTAAGAGCACGCTGATCTTTCGGCTGTGACACCTACTCGGTACGATGCCTGGCGTTCGTTCGTTCGTTCGTTCGTTCGTTCGTGTGTACGACGGGTTTCACCAGTCTTTCCACCAATCTTTTCAATTCTAGCTTCT
>NW_017162594.1:0-227 GCF_001652005.2 Ceratina calcarata | reverse complement strand
GTATATACATAAAAATATACATAACGGATCTAAAGAAAAAGCACTTACTTGAAAATTTTTTTTTAAGAGGCTATTAAAGTTACATTATTACAGTTTATTCCACATTGTTATATAGGATTTCAAGAAGGTTTCAGTAATTTTTTCGTGACAAAAATATTCATAAACAAGCTAGTGAGAGCGAATTGATTGAATTGAAATTTGTTTCTAGCGGTGGACACGATGACTCG
>NW_017162593.1:0-227 GCF_001652005.2 Ceratina calcarata | reverse complement strand
GGATATATTTACAGTCACTTTCTAGGTACCTTCGGCTTAGATGCATATAAGTCGGTTTGTATACAACATATGTACGAACAACACATGAATTCTGGTTGAAAACACGTGTACAAGATGTATTTCAACGGACACAGTACGAACATCAACCTGGAGAGTGTAATTCTGGGGTATTTTTGAGGATATATTTACAGTCACATTCTAGGTACCTTCGGCTTAGATGCATATAA
>NW_017162592.1:0-227 GCF_001652005.2 Ceratina calcarata | reverse complement strand
CCCCTGGGGACCTCCCGCCCCCCAGGCGGTAAGTAGGGTTCCCTGGGGCAAGAGCAGCTCTGCCTCAGGGTGACTTCATAATTCTTTTATTATGGATTCATTATGGAGGATAAAAAAATTTTGAAAAAACGGGGTTTAGGGGGGATGACGCTCAAAAGCGTGAGTTTGGGTAGGAGAGCCGGGAGAACTCTGTTGGTACCTCTGGGGTACCGAGCGTGTGCTCCGTG
>NW_017162591.1:0-227 GCF_001652005.2 Ceratina calcarata | reverse complement strand
GTTATTTATTCGAAATGTTATTTATTCGATATGTTATGTTAATTTATTTATGTTATTTATTCGATATGTCACGTTAACTTATTTATTTATATGTTATTTATTTGAAATGTTGTCTACGCTATTTATTTTGATATATTATATTGGTTTTAATGGGAGACAGGTATAATAATTCTAATGCAAAGAATTTAGAATGTTATAAGGTTTTACGTGTTCTCTCTTAAGCTGTC
>NW_017162590.1:0-227 GCF_001652005.2 Ceratina calcarata | reverse complement strand
TGGATTTAATTTGAAAGGAAAGTTCAACGAGGATAAATAATAGTGGAAGCTGCTGGTGTAAAATATCTGTCGGTTCATCTCGCTTTGGAGTTATGAACATCATCCCGTTTCGATCATTCGCAATTACTGCGAAGTTCTTATTGATTCTTGGCTAAGAAATGGGAGAATAGTTCCTGGAACGAATGCAATCCAGTGCAAATATTGTTGGTACTTTATTAACGAACAGA
>NW_017162589.1:0-227 GCF_001652005.2 Ceratina calcarata | reverse complement strand
AGAATACTTTCTATTTTAAGAGCGTCTTTGTCTTTTTTCATTACAGCCACCCTAGTGAACTGTATGATATCAGCAGTTTTCACCTTTTTCTTTGGCGTCTCGAGAGACAGCGCATAACTTGGTCGGCTTTAGTTATTTTTGTACGAAAAAGTTATTTTACACAGTTCATTTATAGGCAAATACATCCATAAAGTTTAAAAACATTAGATGGAATACTTTTTTAAAAA
>NW_017162588.1:0-227 GCF_001652005.2 Ceratina calcarata | reverse complement strand
CTTTTGGTTTTCTGGTCCTTCATTTGTTTCTTGTTAGTATCGCTTGTATTTTGGCTTACCTCCTCATTTTCAGTGTCCATAACAGACTCTTCATCACTTGAGAGTGCTTCAAATCTGTTGCTGCATGAAATTGGCATGGTGTTTCTCAATTGTTTGGTCCTTTTAGTATTTCTTGCTTCTTCCATTGTACCACTGACCCTTCGGCGTTTGGTCGGCTTGGTAATGAT
>NW_017162587.1:0-227 GCF_001652005.2 Ceratina calcarata | reverse complement strand
AGAAGGGTGGACGGGTATTAATGCGACTGCGGTTGCAGTGATGCAACATTTGCATATTGAATTATAAATGAAGGAAATGACGATCTCATAACTAGAGAAACATGATAATATGTAGAGTTATTTCTATCAATAATATTATAATAATGAAATGTGTTCGATACTATTTTTCTTCACCATCGAGAAACGAAACTCGTTTGAACTGGGGATAAAAACGGAGGTTTGCGAAA
>NW_017162586.1:0-1875 GCF_001652005.2 Ceratina calcarata | reverse complement strand
GATGCGACCATGGTGGGGTCTGGTACTTGATGGGGGTATGCTAGGCATGGTCAGCAAAAGCGCATGAGGGGAATAGTAGTGGGGCTCGAAATACGGGCGAAAAAGAGCGGAAGCGAGCCTGTGAAAAATTACGAGCACCCTGCTTGTACGTAGCTGGTCGCCGGTTGAATTATCCCGGTAGGGTTCTTTGTGACAGTCCGGAGTATTCTGCATCGGGCCTGATCGTAGTTGTCAGATAGCTCCCCCGGGTAGATGCTCCTTGGCATAGTCCGAATTATTTTACAAGGGGACAGATTATAGTAACGGTCAGTCGGAGTTCCGGCTTTACAACCCGGGCTCCCTCACGCAGAATAGCTAGCTGCGTGAGTACCTTGTAAAAGACGTTCGCAGGCTCTGTTTCGCCGCACCGAATCAGTGTAACGTCCAGTCCTCCTCATTTGTTTAATCGTGAGTTGAGTTGACCCCGAGACGAGAAATTATTCTCGTCTCTCTCATACAGTCCACTCTCTAATAATCACAACAGACAAATTTAATTTGTCGTTGTGGATTCTCTGTTTACAGATCTCGCCGGTAAGGACAAAGGACCGCCGCGGCGAGAAACATATTTATTTTGAATTCTATATTAAAATAAATTGTTTATTGTATACTTCTATTGGGGCTATCGGGCGTTCACGCCCGGTATAATAAATTTGATACTTTAAATTCCAAATTGGAATTTACTTCTAAAAACCTGTCTCCAAATACTCCTCCTCGAAATTCCGGACCCCGTTAGGTCATAATCTAACAGTTCTCTTTTTAGAAAGAATTTAATTTGTTCGCGAAATACTTAACAGAATGTACTTAATACTTTAATAAGCGAAAATCATTCACTCATATCGAATCNAAATAATACTGAGCAAAAAGTTAGGCTGAGCCGGTGTCGCAAACGGCCCATGGCCGTTGAACCGCGGCTCTCATCCTTAGATTACGTTAGGATTGCTTCAGGTAGTAGGCTCTCAAACACTAATGACAAATCCCCTCTAAATAGGGAGGGTAAGGGATTGTGCCCTGATCAGGGTGTAGGTCAGGTGAGTTCAAATATTGTTTTCAGTGACTATACATCGGTCTCTTCGCGTCTTTCTTCATTAAATAGGGAATCTGATTTCCGCTCTGCATCACCGCAGTCAGAAAACGGCTCGACGGACTCTCATTCGTCAAGGTGCTCAATCCACAAAAAACGAATTATCCGTCTCAAAAATACCCCCGTTGAAAGGTTAGCTAACCTCGAAAACGATCAATCCCGTGAAAAAAATTTTTATACCATATAGTATGAATAATAATTCAACAAATAGTTTAGATAAAGCTCTTTAGCAAATAAGGGCAACATTACAACCTCTAATGATATAAATCCTTATTATAACGTCAAAATGGTTGTTGTTCCAAACGTGAAGATCTCAAACCGCTTCGAGATTCTCTCGCGTGCGTTTGAAAATAAGGAAATTCTAATGATACGCCCACAGAGTCTAAATTCAACTGTACCGACAAGCCTAGTAATGAACGGAAGAGTGAGGGTCAGTCGCATTGTTCACCGGCAACAATTAACGGTGATAAGGGATTATCAACTAAAATACCGCCCATATACGTCTCAAATTTTGCATGCTCGGCTTCGTCTTTCGAGAAACAATTAATTTATCTCTGCGGAAAAATCTTCAAAATGAAACTTCTAAAGGAAGGTATTAGGATTTAATTTACAAACGTTGAATCTCATAAAAAAATGCTTAGCTTCTTGAAGGATGGGAACCAGTCATTCTATACATTTACAAATAAAAGCGAGAAAGCTGTAAGCGCTGTGATGAGGGGCCTGCCGGATACTCCAATCGAGGAGGTACTAGAAGA
>NW_017162585.1:0-227 GCF_001652005.2 Ceratina calcarata | reverse complement strand
TTACAGGTAACATAATTAAATGGTATGCTCCTGATTTCACGACCTTCGCTTTCCCGATTTGTGCGTCTGTGAATTTTGGCAGGCATGATTTTAAAGCGAGGTCGGTTGATCCGCGGTCTGCGGGCTGGCCGTCGAGCGTGACGAAACAGGCGATATTGTCTAAACGCATAATTAGTCTGTCTCTGGTCGTGACGATGGTTCGGGTTTGCGAACGCATTGGTGGATTG
>NW_017162584.1:0-227 GCF_001652005.2 Ceratina calcarata | reverse complement strand
ACGCTGGCCTTTGGGCTTGCGCCTACTCGGCACGATGCGTATATGACTGTTATCGCCCGTGGTGGCGTTCACGCTGGCCTTTCGGCTTGCGCCTACTCGGCACGATGCGTGTATGACTGTTAACGCTCGTGGTGGCGTTCACGCTGGCTTTTCGGCTTGCGCCTACTCGGCACGATGCGTGTGTGGCTGTTATGTGGCTGTTTAACGCTCGTGGTGGCGTTTCACGC
>NW_017162583.1:0-227 GCF_001652005.2 Ceratina calcarata | reverse complement strand
CTTTCAAACAATTTGTACATGAATTATGCTATCAATCATTAAATGAAAAATGATATCAATTGTTGCATTATTATCTACTGATTAACGATATAAATAATGACTTCCTGTTATTACACACTATTATCAATCACCTTAAATATGTGTTTAAACGGTATTGACTGTACCGATTGGCGAATGGAAAATGAAATTAATTGAGGGCAGACTTGATATTATTCAGACGAAATGAA
>NW_017162582.1:0-227 GCF_001652005.2 Ceratina calcarata | reverse complement strand
GCCCGGATGAGAGAAACAGGTAAATGAATAGACGCAAGGTCTTACCAAAAAAAAATTACCCAAATTTATTTAATAACGACCTTGCACCCTTAAACTTATAAAATTAGAGAGAAATAAACTTAGAAGGAGTCTGACGGCGACCCGACCCTGGTCCTTGTATGTCGACCCTGTCCTTTCCTTAATCTCTGTAATAAAGAAAGTGATTGCCAAACACGAGTATTCGTGCT
>NW_017162581.1:0-227 GCF_001652005.2 Ceratina calcarata | reverse complement strand
CTACTATGCAGCGATTACTGGTCTTCAGTGTTCGTTTTTTTTTTTTCTAAAAATGTTTTTATTAAATTCCAATGTCACAACGACATGATATAAAGGTTAAAGTAAAGCATTTGTAAAAACCTAACCTACATTATTATAAACACCCCTTGCCCCAATGCACAGGTACTACAGGTAAGGCGATATCTATTGCAATAGAACTTACAGCTAAATACTATAGTTAATACAGG
>NW_017162580.1:0-227 GCF_001652005.2 Ceratina calcarata | reverse complement strand
GCATAGGTCTATCCACTCATGTGGCAGTTTGCACCCTTGGACCAACCCCCTGGGCACGGGGCGCCCTTAAAGTTTCAGTGATAAAAATCGCGATATGTCAGACATCCGTTTCTTTCAGTTCTTTCGCCACGTAAAGTCGCGCTAGAACAAGAAGACATTAATTAACTAAATCTATTCATTATTCTACGCACAAATATAAACATTTAAACCCTTCTTTTCTCTTTTTA
>NW_017162579.1:0-227 GCF_001652005.2 Ceratina calcarata | reverse complement strand
TGTTTAAAATTACGTCAGGAACCTCCCATTTCAATATCTTACACTAGTTTTGGGAAACCCTGTGTAACATGAAAAATATTTACGTGTATACTAGTACGATTAATCAAATGTCCAACGACGTCCTGTCAATTATTCCTTTGCATTTTATTAAAGTCTTCAGTTTTTTAAATAAGTTAGAGGTATTACATTCATAATACTTTATTAAGTTTCTATACCTCCCCAGAAGT
>NW_017162578.1:0-227 GCF_001652005.2 Ceratina calcarata | reverse complement strand
CCAGATAAGAAAATTAAGAAATGCGATCGTCGTCAATTTCTGATATAATTAAATCAAGGTTTTATAAAACAATATAAATTTCAAGTCCTATTATCGTTGAGTACTTGAATAAGATTTGTTTAAACAAATTTTATGTAATTAGATAAGAGATATAGTGGTTCGCATTTTTTGTAATTAAATGTTAATTATTATATCTTATGAACAAAATTTATGAGGCTTAAAAATTT
>NW_017162577.1:0-227 GCF_001652005.2 Ceratina calcarata | reverse complement strand
AGGAAAATCGTATCCATTTGTAATATACCCTTTCGTCATCGTTGCGTATCATTATGATCGCTATTCCATATAAATCACGTGTAATTATAATAATATTACAAAAATTTTATAACACATTATGTAGTAAGTCATTAATTGTTCGATAAGATTTTTTTATCAAATCAGTTAATCTTCAAATGATAATTCTAATTGATAAATTCTGTTTCTCTTATAATATTTTGCATATT
>NW_017162576.1:0-227 GCF_001652005.2 Ceratina calcarata | reverse complement strand
GTTACTTAGAATTTTTCTAGTACTTTTCAAGAATATCTTAATCTGCGTCAAAAATGTTAATAAGGCAAAAATGAAATAGTTTTCCTCGATAAATTCTTGATCACTACAACAAGAGAATTATAGTTCTATCCGCTATTTCTTCGTCATTCTTATCTTATCATGAATTTCTTGTTCTCAAATCATGGATGCACTTGTAAAATTCAATTCTGTGCTACGCAGCATGAGTC
>NW_017162575.1:1954-6202 GCF_001652005.2 Ceratina calcarata | reverse complement strand
AAGCAAAGGTGAAGAGATTAAAAGCGCAAACAGAAAGAAGTCGGCAAACATTAAAGTAGATGGTAGAGGCAATTTATTGTTAATCACAGAGAATAATGATATTTTTCTATCGAATGTAATTTGCGCGTCCAATGTATCAGAGAATTTACTTTCATTAATGAAATTCGTTGACGAAGGTTTAGGGATATACTTGGATGATAAAGTTCTGAGAATATTTAACCTAGAGAACAATGAAACTTATATTACCGGACGTTATGATAAACCTAACTGGCTCATAGATTTTGAAGTTCGCAGTAGCGATGATTCAAACAGTGAATGCGAAAGATACATAGCAACTGCTCAGCTAGTATCGATCGAAGATTTTCTAGAACAATCTCAGACGGATATACGTGAATCAGAGATTAACATTTGCAACGGGTCTGAGATTGGGAAGGAGAATGAGAAAGAAACTAATAGAGGTAACAATGAATCAACAGAGTCACAGAGAAATTCAATAGAGATAGAGAGAAATGAGTCAGAGAGGTGTATCATAGATTTAGACGAAATCGCATCTGAAACAGAATTAGAGAATTTAGATTGGAATATGCAAGAAAAACATGTAGAGAAAAACAATAACATTCCAAGTGCAGGAATGTTATGGCACATGAGACTTGGTCATTTATCTCTAGAATATAAGCGACATATGCAAAAGTACGAAGAAAAACTTAAGAACATAAAATTAAATCATGAAATACAGGATTGTGAAACTTGCATATTCGCTAAAATGGAATCCATTCCTTTTAAAAACAATAGGAGTAGAGTAGACAGACCATTACACACTATACATACAGACACCATGGGAAAAATAACACCGGCGTCTTTTCCGGGACGGAGCAGATTCATTACTGTGTTTATTGATGACTATAGTAGATATGCCAGAGCTTATAGTATCATACACAAAAATGAATCTGGTCAATGTTTAGAAAGGTTTTTGGTACACATGAGAAATTTGGTTGGCAAGAATGAAAAAGTATGTTTTATAAGAGCAGACAGAGGCACTGAATTCACAGGAGGAGAATTTTTAGAGATAATGAAAAGAGAAGGAATAAGTGATGATTTCGCACCACCACATACTCCACAACTAAACGGCACTGCAGAAAGATTCAACAAAACTCTTCAGAGAAAAGTCAGAGCATTAATGTTTGATTCAGGGTTACCGTCGACTATGTGGGCGTTCGCTGTGGAAGCAGCAGTGTACATTTATAATAGAACGCCACACAAGTCGATAAGATATAAAATGCCATTGTCACTCATGAATTCTCAGAAAAAGAGTCATATAGATGAAATTAAAAGATTCGGTAGTGTTAGTTATGTAAAAATACCAAAACCAGAGAATAAATTCGCGCACAGAGCGATAAAAGCAATTCTAGTGGGATACACAGATACGGGCTATTTACTGTGGCATCCTACGACTGGAAAATTCTTGAATTCCAGACACGTAAAGTTTAACGAAAAAATTGTTTACAGAGACATAGCAGTTAAACCAGATATATCATATTTAGAGTTTGGGGATACCGTATCTGAAGAAGTAACAGGAAGGAAGGAGTCGAGGGATACAAATATAACTGAACCAGAGAAGGAAGCCAAAACAAAGGACGAGAGAAATGAAACAACAAAGAGAAAAAGAAAGCATGCAGATGTAAAAGTGCCGGAAGTCAGGAAAATGCCAAAGAGAGCTGCCAAAGAAAACCCCAAGAGAGATTCAGATTTTGTTTATCAAACAGAGAATATAGTTGCGAATGAGAGTAAAGAAATACAGGAGGATGAAAATACTTATGCATTATTGGCTGGAATAAACAATGATCCGAAGAATTTCAAAGAAGCTATGGAGTCAGCAGATCGAGACGGATGGAAGGATGCGATCCAAGAAGAGCTACAATCAATCACGGATAATGAAGTCTGGGAAATAGTGGACAGACCAACCATCGGATCGGGTAACAAGAAACCGAATATAATTGATTCCAGATGGGTATTTAAAAGAAAATGTGAGGAAAATGGAAGAGAGAAATTCAAGGCCAGACTAGTAATCAGAGGATTCAAAGACAAAAATAAATATGAACTCAGAGAAACATAAGCACCAGTTTCGCGATTGGCCTTAATAAAAGTGGCGTTGGCAGTAATAAACAAATTCAAACTGGAGGCATGTCAACTTGACGTAAAGACGGCATTTCTGAATGGCATATTGGATGAAGAAATTTATATGGAGATTCCAGAGGGATTAAACGTTGATCAGAGAGGAGATAAGGTATGTAAACTAAAGAGAGCTTTGTATGGACTAAAAATTAGTTCAAAGAAGTGGAATCAGAGATTCACAGAGGAAGTAAAGAAACTAGGTTTAGAGAGAGACATAAACGAGCCATGCCTTTTCACGTGGAGAAAGAACGGGCGCATGGTGATGCTGGTACTGTACGTGGACGACATCATTCTAGCTGGAAACGATTCAGAGAGGATACACATGATTAAGAATGAGTTATGCAAAGTTTTCAAAATGAAAGATCTGGGGGAACCCAAAATGTTCCTGGGTATTAAAATCCATTGGGACAAAGAGAATAGTGTAATGTTGTTAAAACAATCAGAGTACATAGACAAGATGCTGAGAAGATTTAATATGGAAGAATGCAAAGCACAAAGCACACGTATGGTAACCAGGCAGGTGAAGAACAGGAATAACGATTACCGGATGAATGAAAGCCATCAGAAAACATCCATCGACATGAACAAAATACCATATAGAGAAGCGATAGGTAGTTTACTTTATCTAGCGGGCGTCACCAGACCAGACGTAGCATATGCTGTGAACTATCTAGCACGGAAACAAGTAAACCCTGTGGAAGAGGATTGGAAAGATGTAAAGAGAATTTTTAGGTATCTAAAAGGGACCATGGATATGGGCTTAACATTCAGAGGAACCAGAGGACAATTAGAAGTATTTACTGATGCGAGCTTCAGAGATTGTGAAAATTCATGTTCGACAGGAGGATATGTGATTAAATTATTTGGCGATACGATCACATGGAGGAGTCATAAACAAAGCTACGTAACACTGTCAACATGTCAGGCAGAATACTTGGCCATGAGTGAAGCATGTCAAGAGATAATATCCTTGGACAAAGCATTAAGAGACATTACAGGAGAAACGTATTATCCAGTGACTATGTGGTGTGATAACAGGTCGGCGAAGGACTGTACCCAAATGGACGGTTCACACAAGCTGAAGAGTTTTGATGATCAAAAGGAAGAAATAATTTGGAAACTAGAGCAAAGAGAAGTTAAAGGGAGTAAGAGTCACATAGCCGACGCACATGGAGATTTCATTAAAAGATGTGTCATGGAAAATACAGTTTTAGTAAAGTGGACCAGCACCAAAGACAATCTTGCTGACATCATGACAAAGCCTTTGCCAACCACCACACACACACACCTAAGAAATAAGATTTTATTTTAGAGAAACCTTTTAAAATCCTACAGGAAAACATTCATTTCGTTTCAGACAAAACTAGTAAGAGACGATGAAACATCGTAGCCGCGATGGGAGGGAGTGTCAGCGACAAGCAGCAGGGCATCGCGGCCTCTGTCGACAGAGTTGACGAAGTCGACACCCTTCCAGCACAACTCCCCCACCACAAAAGATGCAAGGAGTTTCGGGACCGTCACTTGTTATAATGTTCTCTAGTCTTCATTCCTTTGTGAGATCCTAGCGAGCACCCACACGTTTTTAGTAACTCCAGAGTTCCTTAATATAGCTTAGTAATCGTTCAATCCGTTCAGAGTTTATCCACCGCATTATTTTGTACCAGAGTTTATATTTAGTTTATACTTCATATATTTATGTAAAATCCATTTCTAAAGTTTAGTTTGTGAAAACACGTAAAATAAATATCTATATCACAAAACCTGTGAGTGAGAGGTTTTCAAATAAAGAAGAACCGTCCAACAGTAGTTTCCGTTAAAATAAACCTTCTTCAAGGGTTCTCAAGAGGCATTCATTCTTGTTTTATACGTATGTGGGATACAAGTCGACTTACAAGCGTTTAAGCCGATGAACTTTGAAAGGGCGCATATATCCCCAAGTATCCGTCACAATTCCGTTTGCCAACTAGTTCTTCAGGTAGTTTCCGTTCAAATACACTTTCTTTAAGTGTTCTGAAGAGGACTTGAAGAATCATTCATACACATGTGGGATACAAGTCGACTTATAAGCGTTTAAGC
>NW_017162575.1:0-403 GCF_001652005.2 Ceratina calcarata | reverse complement strand
TTAAACAGTGGGAGAATCGCCGAGATAAGAGGGTGAGTGGCAAGGGGACTGCTGCATAGTCTCTCTCTCCACTTCTCTTGCATAATTTCTTGTCTTTTCCTTTTAAGTAAGGCGAGTGTAGAGCGTGGGACAGAGAAACGCATAGCTCTCACCGTAGCGTGGAAGGACTCTGAGTACACCTGTGCCTGGATGTCGATGGGGACACATCGAGCTAAGAGTAATACGGAGTTGAGAGCTACGGTCTTGTAGCAGCAGACTACTCTGTTTGCCATTCGTTTTTGTAGGTTGAGGAGCTCTTTGGACAGTGTGATTTGATCGTTTAGAGCATAGGCCCAGACAGGAGAGCCATAGAGTACAATGGAATTGAAAGTATTCATGTACAGTTTGCGAGCTGGTTCACTTG
>NW_017162574.1:0-227 GCF_001652005.2 Ceratina calcarata | reverse complement strand
CAATAAAGATGCGGAAAAAAGCTTATCACGAGTTTACTCGTGACCGGTCAGCAATATGTTAAATAATATATGATATATATACAGGATTCGTAGAACTTTAGTAGAACCTAAAACTGTTAGGTATATTTAAGAGTAGACGAAATGATACGAATGTGCCGAGGATTTGATATTTGGGTCATGAATTCGGTACCTGCGGTTCGTACATACCGTCTATATAATAATATAAT
>NW_017162573.1:0-227 GCF_001652005.2 Ceratina calcarata | reverse complement strand
AATTGTTCCCGCGACTCGTTGATACGGACTGGTCATGGGAGGAGGAGAGCAGATTCTTTATAGAAGCAACGATTTTTTATATTTATCAACACCTCGATCTTCTTGGCCCATAGTAACGTAGAGAAGAAAATGGAATATCATGTAATATTTGATAATGTATCAATATCAATTGTTATCACTCGTTTTCTTTTGTGGTCAAGATTATCACATAATTGTTTTTTACAAAA
>NW_017162572.1:0-227 GCF_001652005.2 Ceratina calcarata | reverse complement strand
TGGTGTTGTCTTCCTCTTTCCTTTTTCTGGCGGTTCGTTTTGTTCCTGTTGTTCCGCTAGATGTGCTCTTTGTTGTAGTGCATCCGTTTTGGTTTTCCGTTTGGATTTCCTTGATGGATGTTCTTTTAGCTTTTCGATATTTCCAATTTGTTATATCGTTTGTTAAACGAGGGATATTCTCGTAGTACCTGGGTTTCGGGTGGTACACCCGGTCGCTTTTTGTTGCG
>NW_017162571.1:0-227 GCF_001652005.2 Ceratina calcarata | reverse complement strand
ATTAATTGATAGTCTCAGATTACAATCCTTTGATTACTGCATTGATTAATTAATTGAATGTATCCTTCATGCTTGCATTTATCAATTAATTGATAGTCTTAGATATCAATCCTTTGACTGTTGCATTTATCAATTCATTGATTGTCTCATTTATGGCTGGATTTATTAATTCTTTGGTTATTTCATGTTTGAATATTACATCACTGGATTAATAAAAAACTTAATAT
>NW_017162570.1:0-227 GCF_001652005.2 Ceratina calcarata | reverse complement strand
GTATCCACCGCCTCGGCGGCCGCCACGAGACGCCTCCTCTCCGCGTCCGCGTCTCCCGGGCGTGGTGACCCGTGAGCGCGCGGACAACGGTCGGAGGTAGCCTCGGCTCGGCCAAGGAGACGGCGGTCTACGGTGCTGTCCTGCTGGACCCCGGAAATACGCTGCGCACCATTTCGCGCGGACCTGTCAGCGGCGCGCGTAGACGATGGCCGGCCCCGACGGCCCGT
>NW_017162569.1:0-227 GCF_001652005.2 Ceratina calcarata | reverse complement strand
GCAGTTTAGTAACTAATTCCTATTAAAATCGAAATACAGATTTGAATAATTGCAACAGTGCATTTTTTATATTGACACCAAGATTTCGAAATATGCTACCAAAATGATTTAAGAGAACAGAAACGAAATGAAATTTCGTAGTTCAGTAATTAATTCCTGTTGAAATCGAAAACCAGATTTAAATAATTGCAATAGTCACTCATTCTTTATATTAACACCAAGAATTC
>NW_017162568.1:0-227 GCF_001652005.2 Ceratina calcarata | reverse complement strand
ACGTTTTCTCCAACCGTGACCTTGAATAATTAGTCACTGAATTCCTGATGAAAGGGACTATCATGTTTAAAAACTGGTGGTTCCATTTAAATAAATGAACGTGACCTTCAGACATTTGAGGTGCAAATGTTAAGTTATTCACCCTGTATATTTACGTGTGTAAATAATTGTAAAAAAACAGTTATGTGACATAAAATCCAGGATTTGATACTTCGTTAAAAATTAAT
>NW_017162567.1:0-227 GCF_001652005.2 Ceratina calcarata | reverse complement strand
CTATACAACATACAGTGTTTAAAAGATTATTTAAATAGTATTACTGTAGCTCTATGAACAAAAAATATAAGTAGCACTTATAGCCATAAAAGAGCCACCTTAAATCCTTGAACGTGAATGTGCAAGACGTTCTATTAAAAAAACTATGTTATCGTAAAATTGAACTAAAAGCTAAATAATTTAGTCGTTTAAAATGTTTGGAGATCCGTAAATTGAATTTCTTTAAT
>NW_017162566.1:0-227 GCF_001652005.2 Ceratina calcarata | reverse complement strand
GAAAAATAGAGTTGATCAATCTGACTTTGAACGACACAAAGTGTACACGAAGGTCTGCACACCGTATTAAAACTGTAGATGGATGTAATTACGGGAAACTCGGTGGAGACCGAAAAGCCGGTCGATCCGCTGTTACCAAGCGAGAAAAATGAAAACGCGGTGTGCAGGTTCGCCCGGGAAGATCAATTCTTCGCGGACGAACGAAAATGTAAAAGAAATAGTGTTTT
>NW_017162565.1:0-227 GCF_001652005.2 Ceratina calcarata | reverse complement strand
TGTTCAGCCTCAATAATGAGCGAAGTTACTCGCGATTTTGGCAAAATAATTGGATGTCGTTGTGGGAATGGCATTGACGAATGCTTTAGACGACCTCCTACGCGTAAAATGCCATCTTTATCTATAAAAGGAGATAAGCGCTGCAATTTTCCTCCGATGTTGTACTCGTTGTTGGATAAATGTCGCAGTTCCTTAGTGAAGTGAATCTTTTGGAGAAGTTTAATAAT
>NW_017162564.1:582-1063 GCF_001652005.2 Ceratina calcarata | reverse complement strand
TGTCTGGTTTTAGGTAATTATTGATATATTTTATCAATCAGTCGGTGCCTGTATTACTCCAGTGTCGTAGCTTGGTGTAGTGGGACTGTCTGTGTAGTGAGTATTTATTTCAGTTGGGTATTTTAATTTATTTATACATTTGCAGGTTTACGTCTTCTTCCTTATTTTCTTCCTTCTGAAAGGGTTACGAGGATGGATAGTTTTTATTTTTTTTATTCTGGAGGGATGACACTGGTGGACAGTGTTTTTATGACTCTGTTCGGAATTCATAGCTTCCTTCTTAGTTTTTTTAATTTTTGAGGATTTTTATTGTGTCATTGCACAGTTTGGCTAGAATTCGTCTTAATGTTTCCTGTTTTGATTCACGACTTGGGGTTCTGTTAACTATGTATGTATTGTTGTTTTTGGTCAATTGGTTTCTGTATTTTCCAGGGTTATGCTTTCTATTGTATTCATTGATTTCAACTGGGGGTTTTTAGAT
>NW_017162564.1:0-463 GCF_001652005.2 Ceratina calcarata | reverse complement strand
GTTTTATAGCTTTGTTAATTTTGGTTCTTGCCGTGGTAGTAGTTGTTCGTGTGGATAACGTTCTTTTTGTGTAGTTTGTTCGTTCTAGTTTCTCTTTTTGAGGTGGCTCTATATACGCGTTGGTTTTTTTTTTATGTCAAGTTGTTCTCTCTTTTCTTAGTTTGTTTAGTTGTGAATTTTTGTTGCTTTGTTTTCATGAGATAAGGAGATGGGTTATTTCCCGGTTGTCTGCTGTTATTATTTATCTAATTTGTTTAGCAGGTTGTTTTGCTTGGGGGTAATAGTTAGTGAATGGGTTCTCTTTTCTTTTTGTAGAGATTTTTGCCTTGATTATTTGTTGGTTGCTTGTTAATTGTGTGCGTTTCTTTTCTGGGATAATTTGGCTTATTTCAATAGTATTGTATTTCTTTTCTTAGTTGGGTTGCTGGAGTCTTGTCGGTTGACTGTCCTATCAGTTTTATGG
>NW_017162563.1:0-227 GCF_001652005.2 Ceratina calcarata | reverse complement strand
TTGACGAGTCAAATATGATTAAACGGCATTTTATGGGTATTGATAAAATTCAATTCAAAAATAGCAAACTTTTAACACGAAATTTCGTTTTTCCTCAATAACTCCCGAACGGATGGACTTACAGGGACATTTATAGGCTCGTTTTGTAGGGGACGACGAGATCTACAATCTGTATATAACAGTTTCTCGCTAGCATCAATAGTTTACGAGTAATTTGCAAAAAACTG
>NW_017162562.1:0-227 GCF_001652005.2 Ceratina calcarata | reverse complement strand
GGATGTCATCATTACACTTTGTCTGTTCGCTGTCTTCGAGAGGCGTAAAGTCTTCTCCTCAATCTTAGTGAACATACTTGGGTATTTTGCCCTGCTGCGCTGATTTATAGACTATACTAAAATCTAGTTTTTGATTATCAGCAGGTATACCATATGGTTTGTGGTGGCGGCGAAGGTTTAGATCGTACTGGCATAACTCCATGTGGGCGGATTCCGTGAGTGGCTGA
>NW_017162561.1:0-227 GCF_001652005.2 Ceratina calcarata | reverse complement strand
TTAAATATTTATGTGCATGTAATGGCAAAGGTTTTGTCAAGTGTAAATTCTCTTTCAGTCAGTGCTCGTCCTCGTATGCGTCTTTCGTCGAGGTACTATATTCAACGTCTTCGACGTTCGGTATTTCTGAAATATTGCAAATGCGAATTAGATAAGAATTACGTCGCACTTTGATCTCGTGCGGAAAGAGTCGCCACTTCTAGGTAGAACTCTGGGCAGTGGACTGT
>NW_017162560.1:0-227 GCF_001652005.2 Ceratina calcarata | reverse complement strand
GATACCTGAAGAATTTGCATACATAATTGTAAAGAGACCAGGATTTATAGCAGTACATGCAGGAGAAGTTATTCATATTTTATGCAATGCATTCCAACGGATGTAAAGGTTCGAAGAACACAAAACTGTTATAATGAACTACCCGTAACACATAACAATGAAACCTATTATTTATCTCCAAAGAGTAGGATTCTAACAAAGTACGGAACTCGAAAACAGTATAACCC
>NW_017162559.1:0-227 GCF_001652005.2 Ceratina calcarata | reverse complement strand
AGTTCGACGTTTACTATTTAAAATAGGGATGGTGTTAGTTCCTTCGACAATTTTTAAAGACTTGATATATTTTATGTACGTTTTAACTCTTTGTTACATTTCATTCAAATTATCTTTAGTTATACATTCTTGCGTTTTGTTCTTTGCAAATTTGCTTCTACAGTTCAGAAAATCAAAAATGTCATTTATCGTTTTGCAGTATGTGGAAGTAGCACTAACACTTTTAA
>NW_017162558.1:0-227 GCF_001652005.2 Ceratina calcarata | reverse complement strand
TCTCCTATTCGTGACCCCATGCACACTTTGCCAGTCATCAAATAGAGTAATTTGGCACTTTCCGCAGCTTGTGAGATGACTTTGATGTGTATGTGGTTTTCTGGATTTATTAAAATATGTAGTAAAATATTATAAAAGTCTGTCCCCCTTGTATAAAAAACTCTGAAGCAGGTAGCATTAAAGTATCGATCTTTTTCCATAAGTACATTATTTCATACATAGATATA
>NW_017162557.1:0-227 GCF_001652005.2 Ceratina calcarata | reverse complement strand
GGTAAGATTTATGACACATCGTTTACTGAGGTTCGTAGTATTGCTGTAAACATCCGATAACTTTATTACAAGAGCACGGAGCATTCAATCAAGGAAGCGCGGAATGCGTAGCTTTTCATATACCCAAGCGCGGAGCGTCGATATCTTTATTAAGACATAACAAACAAACTCTTGGTAATGTTCCGGGAAGAATCTAGGGACAGGACGCGCTAGCGAAGACAAAGGGC
>NW_017162556.1:0-227 GCF_001652005.2 Ceratina calcarata | reverse complement strand
TACGAATAAACATTGATTTTCATTTCGTCTGTTATTTTAAATTATTTTTATTAATATGTGCTCTTACAGCGTCTGAGACACAATTGTAAATTTGGCCAGACACGTCACAAAATTCTTCTTCGGTAAGCATTTTCGCCATCGATGCAATACCCACAAAGAAGGCGTCTACGGGGTGCTGGTTCTGCCGTTTCTGGAGCAGCCTTTTAATTTCCTCTCTGCTCGTGCAT
>NW_017162555.1:0-227 GCF_001652005.2 Ceratina calcarata | reverse complement strand
TCGACACATTTCTTATTTCCAGGATAAATTAGGTCAAAACGGGGTATTATTTTATTCGTCCTCACCTTTGCCAGCTGATTACCATTATACAGCCTATTTAAGACCTTTCAATTTTGGTTATTGGTGTCTTTTCAACGTACTCAGGTTTCCGGTTTGCCAAGTACCTCTTGGTTTAGACAGGGAAGGATTACCTGTTGGAATACAAGTAAGAAAATTAGTAACATGTA
>NW_017162554.1:0-227 GCF_001652005.2 Ceratina calcarata | reverse complement strand
AATTGCGTCAGGAACCTCCCATTTCAATATCTTACACTAGTTCTAGGACACCCTGTATGTACATAGACCGTGTATACATACATACATATATCTACATATGTATTCCTTCTATCTCCACTTTTGCAAGAACATTAAAAATCGTTGTTACCTTGTTTTGTACCACTAGAGAGGTAAGCATCGTAGTCTCACTGACGTAGGATATGCTTGATAATTATAAAAATCTATCT
>NW_017162553.1:0-227 GCF_001652005.2 Ceratina calcarata | reverse complement strand
GTCGTCGAGGTGATATTGTTTATCGCTGGAAAAGTTAATAAACGGCTGGCGGGATCGCAGCGGCTAAGATTAGCGTTAAAGCTTTGGCCTAGCCAACGACCGGAAAATCTAAACGGCGGACAATGCAATGATAGCGCAATTATGGCCCTCAATGGTCATTGCCAATAGCTGTAATTAGCGGTAGGCAAATTGTATCAGGCCGGTACTGGGGTCAACCTGTGCTGCAA
>NW_017162552.1:0-227 GCF_001652005.2 Ceratina calcarata | reverse complement strand
GGATCTCCCCCGACAGGACATGCCTCTATCGGGTCTTCTTTATCAAATAATAACAGAATCGATTTGTACTCGGTGGTATTTCACCCATTAGTACAGCTCGTTCTACACGGGGAACATTTGTTTCAAATTTTATACTAACATGACCTAACCTAACCTAAAAAGATCATTAGCAATCACTAAGGAGCAATTTAAGGACGTTAGTCCCGCTCAGTTGGTCTCAATCATTT
>NW_017162551.1:0-227 GCF_001652005.2 Ceratina calcarata | reverse complement strand
TTCAATTAACACCTCTCGAACACCTAAGCCGATCGAAGATTAAAGACTTTGAATATTCCATACTGGCACTTCAAGTTGTCCGTTTGTTCCTTGTTATACTCCGACAACATGGCCCTGCATATGACGCGCAGCGCGGCGCATACTTCGCACTGGTCACTACTTCGACCAGTTCTCGCATGGGCATCATTATACCTATAAGTATACAACAATGAATGAATCCAATTTTT
>NW_017162550.1:0-227 GCF_001652005.2 Ceratina calcarata | reverse complement strand
TTTCGGCCTCTGCCCTGCCTGGAAGCGAGCCGCGGGGGGAACTGTCCCCCGCGGCTGCATACATATTAAGTACAATTTGTAAACTTTTCTAAGATATTCTGATTGTGACTATGTACCACCCCTGGCACCGTAAGGTGTCAGGGGAACATTTATTGATAAAAATAAAGCGCTCTTAATCTGTTCTTATCAGCTTAATATCTGATACACTCCCCATCGGGGAGTCAGAA
>NW_017162549.1:0-227 GCF_001652005.2 Ceratina calcarata | reverse complement strand
ATGTTCTTATTTTTCGGGTGACCGGTACTGTCGGGAGCGCCCTTATTTTGTTTTTTATTCATTGTTGTGTGTGTTTTGGGTTTTTTTGGTTTATGTCTTATACTTTTTATTTTTTTTAACGCTCGTTTTAACGCTCGTTTTGCAACGAAGGGCGTTGTTTTCTCGTTTTTGCGTGCTTATGTTAATTCGTTCTTTGCGGTGATGGCTACGCCTATGTCTTGGCCATG
>NW_017162548.1:0-227 GCF_001652005.2 Ceratina calcarata | reverse complement strand
TTTACGGAGCGACACTATTTTTATTTTCGACTTTATATGAGAATATTTTCCAGTCAAGTATCTCTTTAGAAAGAGAAAAGTCAAATCTGGCGCTCTCTGGTCATTATTTATCAGAATATGATGATATTTAGTAATATGAGCGTTACAATATGAATGAAAAATTGTAGATACGATGCCTGTGTTTATAAGCGATTGTATATTAAAAACAGATTGTCTTGATTGAAATA
>NW_017162547.1:0-227 GCF_001652005.2 Ceratina calcarata | reverse complement strand
GGAACTTAATGCTAACGGAAGGTAAGAAAACGTAAACGGATATCTGGTAAAAATAATATTTATTCACTAAGACTTAGAGCTAGATGATACAGAGGGCGCCGGGGGCGTTGCTGTCGGCGCGGGTCCCGGTGTGGTGTCGGCGAGACGTCGCGAGCTACAAATGAAGTGTACACGTGTTAAGGCTAGCGTATCGTCGCGGAATACGTATGACGTTTCAAGAGAAACTT
>NW_017162546.1:0-227 GCF_001652005.2 Ceratina calcarata | reverse complement strand
AAGCTCGTGTGTCCGACCGTCCGTCCGTCCGTCGGTCGGCCCCGGGTCTCGCGTATGATCGTAAATAAATGATAACAACAACGAGAAGAAGAAGAAGGAGGATGGGGGAGTGAGGGTAGTTTTCCGTTCTTTATTTCCGTTTGCTTTTTTATTTTTATTATATCGATCGTTGGTGCTGTCGTGTTCGGGTGTCTCGCTTCTCGAGGGGCGTGCTCCTTTCCCAGGTG
>NW_017162545.1:0-227 GCF_001652005.2 Ceratina calcarata | reverse complement strand
TGAGTTGAAGATTCCCCGATGGGTAAAAATTGGTGAAGACGTCAAATCCGTAGAACTGCACGGATTCTGTGACGCATCGCTAGCGGCTTATCCGCTACTGCATATCTGCGCGTCATCGCGGCCGATTCCAGCGTACATACCTCGCTGTTGATGACAAAAACGCGGGTCGCCACAATTAAAACGCTTACCGTTCCAGTCCTAGAACTGAACGGAGCTCTCCTCCTCTC
>NW_017162544.1:0-227 GCF_001652005.2 Ceratina calcarata | reverse complement strand
TGGTACTTAACAAAGAAAATCACTCTTTTACGCTTTAACGTACTGCTTGTTCGAATAGCGACAGCGGATTGTCTCTGCTCTGCCTTTTTTCTGTACAAAGCATGCATGCAGGTTTCGACTGGACCAAGTATGACCTCATGCGTTTAGGTCTCAGATGATTGGATATACAGAACATCCGGTGATAAGATTCGAACGCTTTAGATGTCGAACCTAGTCTTATACTTAGT
>NW_017162543.1:0-960 GCF_001652005.2 Ceratina calcarata | reverse complement strand
TGCGTACGCTCGTCTCACGGATTACTTCGGTGCGAACGATTATCGTTCGACCGATGCTGATCCCGAACGAGTGCATTCTCACTTCGTAATTTTACAAAATTCGGATCACCTCCGAATAGGAATTATCAGGTGTTTAACGTGAATTCCTATTCTGGTCTTAATTTCGATTACGAAGCATCGACAGGACGGAAAGATTATCTCTCGTTCCTGCAGTTCGCACTGATTATCAGTGTCGAAACAAGGGCACGTCTTTCTTAACCGTGTCCGAGTCTCGGACGTTTCCGTGACCATTAATGCTATATTCTGGCTGGTCGCCGATTGTGTTGTCACGGTAGGGTGCTTCTGGCTTATTCCGAAGTATTTTGCGAGGGGACAGATTATATTAGCGGTCAGTCCCGGTCAGGAGTCCGTGCCTTACAACCCGGGCTCCTGCACGCAGCGTATCTAGCTGCGCGTGCTCCGAGCGAAAAAGGCTCCCAGATTCTGTTTCGGCGCACCGAATCAGTGCAACGTCAAATATCTCTTCACTCGATCACAAGTGAGTTGAGTTGAAATTGAGACGAGAAATTATTCTCGTCTCACCAATACAGTCCACTAATTTTAACAACGTATCGCAAATTTAATTTGCCGTTGTTTATTTTTGTTCACAGATCTCGCCGTTGAGGACGAGGACTTGAGTAATAATAATATTCAACTGATTTTTATGTCAATTACGCTTTCTCCGCCAGAAATGGCTCCCTGGCGGAGACTTTAGATCTTCATTCATGGCAACCGGCCACAATCTTCACTTCCACGCAACAGACTGTATCTCAACGTGCCAAATTGGCAAAGCGCGTGAGGCCCGGGTGCAATCTGTAAAGGGACCCCGGGCTACACTTATGCGCCGGTATAGGAGCTATCGGGGGGGTTTTAGCCGGTAAGAGTCCGGCACTACCCGCGCGGTTACGCCACGGGGTCTTT
>NW_017162542.1:2780-4737 GCF_001652005.2 Ceratina calcarata | reverse complement strand
TAATATTCAAGAGGTATTTTGAAAATTGATTATTAAGAATATTTATTCTTATTGATTATTAAGAACAAGAGAATAACAGATTATTGATTATTAAGAACAAGAGAATAACAAGTGAAATAATTAGAATTGGCAGGTAAAATGTGATGAGTGCCTGTGTGGTTCACTTAGGAAATCAGTAGTCTGTATGTGAGGTAGCTAGGATGTCTCATCTCCATAGAGATCGAATTTTTATTCAAAAGTTGCCGGGCTACGTGACCGGAATCACTTTCAGCTAGGCTGCATCGGTGACACGTGTGAAGATCCGACCGCGCTTCATTTTTTCGCTTTTTATTTCCGCTGCATCGTTAAAAGTCGATCAGCCAGAATTGCGCTGTACACGGTTAAAGTTCTTGGCATAGTTCTTCTGAAATTTACGAAACTTCATACTTAAACTCGATTGAACTTTTTCAGAATTCATAAATTTTTTAGAACAGATCGTTTTAATAGTTTCGAAGTTTTAATATCAGACTTAATAATAATGATCGACAATTGCTATAATAGTTATAGTGAATTATAATCATTTTAATTCTTCCTTCTTGATTTATAATAAAAATTATAAATAAAATNCTGCTAATACTGGTAATGATAAAAGTAATAAAATTGCTGTAATAAATACTGCTCATGAAAATAATGGAATAGAGTCATAATTTAATGAAATATTTTTTATTATTATAATAGTAACTATAAAATTGGTAGCATAGAACTTTAAGTGCATCGAGTCTGTTAATTATGTAAATGCTGCTAAACTGACATGAAAAAAAAATTGAGTACCTATCGGGACGAGACGTGCCGATGAAAAGGGGAGACGAAAGGGAATGATTAATCGGAGATTTAATTATTTGCGAACTGGCGTGCGTCAGAATCGTTTACCCCTTTCAGTCTCACCGATGGAATTGGGTTAGAAATTGCAATTTGCGCGATTCGACTCCGCCTTAGCCCCCGATTCCGAACGCCTGCCGCGTTAATGGGTGGCAATCTTGGAAACAAAAGCGGATTCAGTCCCTGGTTTACCTTCCCGCCCGTCTTGCCCGCTTAATAATTGACGAGACGCTTTTCAATTCGAAGGAATCGTCCTCCCGTTCTACATCTTAAACAATACGTTCATTATTCATTGTATTTTAACGAGTACTCGTCAAATCGTATAGGGCGGAAGTGCCTGTGAAAGTGTGAAAAGGAAATCGTTTTAAATTTTTGTTGAACCACTTCAATTCTCTAAGTCTGTGATTTTCAACCATTTCTTCAATTTTCAATTTATTCTTCATTGAAAATTATCATCTTATACTAATTTTACAAAATATATTATAGATCAATCAATCGATAAATCAAATAAAAATCTTTCAATTTATCTTATTTTTATTCTGCCTCTAAATTTTTAAATTATTAAAAAATATCGTCACGAGAAAAAGGTTGAGAATCACTGCTTTAAGTGATGGTCAATTGCATTTCACGAGTGCTATAAATTTAAACAATATTTTAATGAGCGTTCTTGAAATTGAAAATGAGAGCATTTTTAATTCCCGTCGAATTATTTTGATTTTTCAATAAATTCGAAAAACTGCAAACGCCAAGATTTTCGTTTATTTCTTTCTACTGCTAACAATTTTTCTATTCGACCGAGCAGCAAAGAGTCCGATCGTTTAATTCGAGCGGATTGGAGTAGAGTGAAAAAAAGAAAATCGAGTGTCCTGCTTTGTTAGACTCGCTTATTGGCGGGACGTAATCCGGGAACAAGAAACCGGAATCGAATATCGATTGGGAAGTGGCGCGGCGCCGACAAGTTTCGGTTTTACGAGTGGCCGATTAAAACTAATTCAATTCCATCTTGCCTCGGCCCAGAAATTCGCCCGATCTCGTTCCCCGCGATAATGGCACCCTCCCGTTTAATTAATACCCATAATCATCTCACTTGCCAATAATT
>NW_017162542.1:0-1121 GCF_001652005.2 Ceratina calcarata | reverse complement strand
TACTTCACTTGGGAAAAAATAATTTATGCATTATTATTTTTACATTTGTCCAAAAGCAGTCAAAATGACTTCCTTGGGCAATCTAGTGTTAAGATTCGGGGTGTCTGAGCTAGACGACTCCTTGAGGGTGGCTGTCCTTGAGCCAGATAGACCCTCGGCCGGAAGGTCCGAACGTTTCTGTTAGCTCCGCGATTATGAGGCGTGCAGCGATTCTAAATTATTCATTCGCTTTCTCCGCTTTCTCCTGTCCCTTCGGCGCTCTGTCCTCGGAACTCGGTCATGAGAGCCCAGCTGCGGCTACCGTGGCAAACTTGCCAACTCGTCGCTTCCGGTGTTCCGCGGAGCATAAATGCAACCTTGAACGCACTGCTAAATTCAATCGAGCCACAAACTCTAAACCGGTTTCTGCATTTTTAAATCTCCACCGAATTCTGTTTATTGTCGTCATAGAAATGATTTTCAGTTGTTGTAGTGCTGCCTTTTCTTCTATAGAAATGCTGCTATTTAGTTTCATGTGGTTTAAAAAATCGAATCTATACAAAATTTTATTTGAATTCTGTGTTACAAGACTCATTCGGCAGATTACTATATCAGATTTTATCTGTTTCATTGTTAACTTAAAAAAAAACTGGATTTCATAACTGTTTTCAGATTAAACAAAGAATCGAATTTTTATCCAGCAATTCATTGGAACTGTTGGTGAAAAATTTATTAGACAGCTTATACTGAGTGGAGAATTTTTATTGTCGATCGGGCATGTTTCCACGGTAAAATCGATAGGCTTTGAACAGTAAATCACGAGGAATTCCGGGCGCAGGATCTACTTTTTCCTGAAAATGAAAGGCAGTGGGAGATTAAAGTCGGGGTAGAACTTCCGGCCTGGCCCCGAGATCCAATCAGTTGGAAAACTTTATTTTCCGAGCTCCTAAAATTGATGAAATTCCTGATATATGTAAGGAAAAAATAGCTAAGTCTACTGATGGGGATGGGTGAAATAAATATGATGATAAAGGTGGATAAACAGTTCATCCTGTTCCTGGTCTTATTGAAAATAAATTTCTTAATAATAATAGTAGTAATGATGGGGGTAATAATCAAAAACTAATATTATTTAAACGAGG
>NW_017162541.1:55768-59812 GCF_001652005.2 Ceratina calcarata | reverse complement strand
GACTCGTTTTTGATTTGAGAAACTCTATACAAAAACATGTAATAGATATTAAAAATACAAATTGTTGTAAAGTATTATTATCTGTTTGCGGATTGTTGAATTTTTTGTTTTGTTTTCGTAGATTGATTCAAGAGATGAAGTTCGAACAAAAGAAGACGATGATTGGGCAGCTGCTTGACTTCATAATAGAGATGTTCGCGTCTCAAGGAAATACCTCCGATAATGCGAAATTGGTAACTATTTTATCGGATGGCAGAGGGATATTTTCTGAAGGAGTGGAAAATGTATCCACGGCCGTGAGGAAAGCGAAATTGTTGAATATTTTCCTTGTTTTCATCATAGTCGACAATCCCCTTAACAAGGTAATCTTTTTTAAATTCAAAATGCAATTTTTATCAATAGATATTATTTATTTTGCATGGAAATCGACAGTCTATTGATCAAAATAATTCTCATCAAATGTGAAATTCCATAAATAATTTCTTAAATAATTATTCACTCTGTCTTTTACAGGATTCAATACTGGACATAAGAATGCCAATTTTTGAAGGTGGTAAACTGTTGGGCATACGTTCTTACATGGACAGCTTCCCATTTCCGTTTTATATTATTCTTAGAGATTTGGATACTTTGCCTGCAGTACTGAGCGATGCTTTAAGGCAATGGTTCGAAATTGTTGGCAGGATCGATACGTGAAATATTATTTTATACATTCTGATTGCGCAATCACTAGACAAATAAACAATTATTTTCGTATTCTTGCGTTGATTTCACTTTTTCTTACTTCGTATTCAGCGACTGTATTGTTTTATGGTCACTAATCAGAATCTTACTATTATACAGGATGTTTCATACTTTTTTTCAAGATTTTAGGAGCAATGCTCTTGGACTCAGTGTTCTCGAGCATGAACACAAGTGAGAATAACAAAGAAATGTTATAGAAAGCTTATTTGTAAACACTTAGTTACAAAATTATAGACAAACATCAAATGTAGCCTGAATAACTTACGATTTTATTTAATAATCACAATTAAGGGAGCAGTCAACCGAAAAATGAGTTTCTATGATCTTTTCTTTCAATGTTACAACAGTTTAAAGAAATCCCTTAATTTCCGTTTTTTTTGGGGTCATTCCTGATGTTTAAACATCAGATTTTATGCATTTATAAAAAAACGGAATGTAGCAAAATTGTTAATGTTGCGTGTAATGTAAAAAACTATGCAAACGGTATATTTATTTATAAAACGAGCTACATTATTAGGATTAATTAATTCTATACATGATAATTTATGCGATCGAACCCGCAACGGGTCGTATTTTTTTTAATTTCGAAATCGGTATTTCAGGACTCTACTATTCGACTCGATCATCTGCACACTTTGTATATGAATGTGTATGTCAAAGGCTGCACCTGCACATGCCTCCAGTGTTTTCGATCATTTTTTATGATCGTACATCGACTAACTAATATTCTGTATCGAAAATTTACTTCTACTCGCGTTGTATAATTTATTTCGAAGTCGGGATGAGTCTAACAATAAAGTGTAGTAAATTACTAAACTCGGTTAATCATGTGTACAAAATGGGAGGTTATTATGCTTGTCGAAGCTTCATTACTGTCGAGGAGGCTAAAAACATAAAATGGTACAAGCCTGCGAGAGTGCCTCATATAGATCCTAGACAGACTGGTGATTTAGGATTAGAAGTAAACGTGAAACCTACTGACACCATACTTTACTATAAAAACTCCAAAGAGTTAGAGGAGTAAGTATGACCTTGATTTCTTATTATCTAAGCCTCTGTTATTATTACTTATTAGACTGCGAATATTTATGCAAACTCTTGTTTTTATGAATATGCCAGCCAACAATGTATTAAAACAAGCTATTAAAAAATGACTTTGTCAATGTTGCAGCGCAAGTGATATTGTGAAGAAGATGTTTACAGTAGAATACCGGGGGTTCAAGGAGTATAGGAACCTGAAGAGAGAGGAAATAATAAATCGCGTCAAAAGACACGTTTCCGACAGAGGCTCGGTGGAGGTCCAAATTGCTGCTATGACAAGCGAAATACAGGATTTACAAAAGTACATGGAAGTACACCCGACTGATACGAAGACCAAAGTGTTTCTTTCAGAGTTGATCGATAAAAGGAAGAAGTATCTAAAATTCCTACGCAATTGGGACTACAGGCGCTTCGAATGGGTTCTAGAAAATTTAAATCTGACCTATATAGGACCCCCGGAGTACGATACATTTTATCTTATTACCTATGCACATGACGACTTTTTTGTTCAGTTCGACAGGCGCCCACTGATTCGATGCTAGTACTCTCTCAAATTTATATTTGCCAAATTGAGTATTTGCCAATACTCTTTTTCGAATTCAATAATTGCCTCTTCGTAGATACATTTTATATTATACCATTTTTGCAAAACAAATAACATACTCTCTTTCAAATTAGGGTTGTATCAACCCTTACATAAGAACAAAGAAAAAGCATTTATTACTGCCTTTATATATGTGGGAATAGGTAACAAAATAATTAGCACTGGTGATTTCACAAGAAGATTTATTCAGATCAATTGCGTGCGTCCGTACACTCGAGAGACTTCCGCTCGAATGCCTTTGTCCCGTTGAACAGACGTCCAACGGCTCTCCCTTATCTCTTCTCAGAAGAATCGCTTTTCTAAAGAAGAACGTGTATAAACATTTCCCAAAAGGGCCATGTGGCCCGTCGCTAGGCCAGTCCGCCACATATATTTATATAAAAACATTTTTGAGACACAAGATTTCAAACAGCACGTAGCGACGTAGGACCAATTACGTGCGACCAACGAACTGCGCATGCGAGTGCTCGCATGGATCCACAGGTTTTTCAGAAGAAATTTTATATTCTGCACGTTTTAATAATGCATTACCCGAAATCAATTAATGCAAACGAATATCGGAAAAGTGCTTCAAAAGAAAAATTTGCATCAACACCCGACATAAATTAATTAAAATTGCATCAATACAATATATCCGAATACGACGATTGCACTGCACTCGGAAAGAGAATATTAATCGAAACGCTGTGGTATCGACAAAGTTCGCAGTAGTGCGGATTGTCGAGTTCACCATTTGCTGCACAAATCTGCTATGTACGCTTCTCTTCCTTCATTCAATTGTACAAACAAGAAAAAACAGTAACATTGTGGCAGCATATGGTTTTCACAGGCTTTTATATCAAATACCTTAACGGATACTATCGTTCGTTTCTTTTTAATTAATTGTATATCGATTTATGTTCTACCTTCGTTCATTTAATGTAAAATCAAGGACGAAGCTATGATCGCAAGAAGAATCATGTGCATAGGTCCTTATGCCGACAACAATGACTGATGCGATTATTCATTAATTTTTAATTAATTAATTATAGACGATACGGGCACGTTTCGAGGAAAGATTGTATTAGAAAGTTGACGCAGATTCACTGCGACAACATTGTTCAGAAGAAGCTAGACACCTATAAGGCCGAATTAAAAGAACAGCAGAGAGCGTTTTATATCGAGAAGGCTGAGAAATTGGCGAAGATCATGAAGGATGAGAAGGAAGTCGGTTTGCCAGTAACAGTAACGGAAGAAGAAATCGAAGCTGCGAGGAAGAAAGCAGAAGAATTGTTGAACGAAAATAAAGTTTAAATACGCTGTATTTTCATGTCTAATCCGCCTCGATTCTTTCTTAAAAAATAATATTAGAAATTTTATTTACACTGTCTTTAATTTGTAATTTGATTTTATAACGCCGGGAGCAAACGATAATTACTTAATAGGTATTAAGAAATTTAGATTCTAGAATTAAAGACCATTGCATGATTGAAAAAAAGTAGAAGACGAAATTTCATTTACACGGCCTGTCTTTAATTCTAAAGTCGATTTCGAAACGCTGGGGACAAATAATAATTAGTAGATATTAAGGATCTATTGCCTATACAGTCAATCTCAAAAGTTTATATACCTTAGAAAAACGCATTTCTTTTAATTAAAAAGAAATCAAACGTCGG
>NW_017162541.1:44972-55596 GCF_001652005.2 Ceratina calcarata | reverse complement strand
ACTCAGAAACTATGAGGTAAAATGCACTGAAACTTCGCAAAAGTATCTATCAGGTGCTTAATTAATTTTGTCGAAAGTTTTGTGATTATCTCGAATAGAATTTACAATTAACAGTGTTTAGGTGATAACTACCTTAAATGAACAAAATTAAGCAAAAGTATAAAACCAAATTTAAATATTTCCATCAAATAGTTCGACTTATAGTTAAAACGCAATGGGTAATAACGTTCCCACGGTTCCCTCGTACAAAGAGAGATCCAAAAAATGTAAGTGAACGTACATACCGGGTGAATGAATTACTTGAAACATACCATGAATAATTAAACAAAACATGAAACGGATTCTCATACATTCTGAATTAAACTAACTTATGTCGCAGTTAGGCACACCGGTTATCTTTCCAAAATGTTCATCAATTTCAATCATTGTTTAAACTCAATGATACACGTTAACAAGTTAAACCACCCAGTACAAACAGTATATAAAGATGCGCTGGATGCTGATGTTCTATTCTTCGAAGGACTACCGTGAAAGTACCGCAGCATTCTCTTATGTCATCAAATTTACTTATGAAATCTGAAGTGTACAATCAATTATAATCATCGATTTTCATCTTGATATTATTTATTCTTAATTAATGATTAAATTTAAAAGAGAAGGTCGAAGAGGATTTTGCAAAGTTTGATGAAGACTGAGATTTTTACTGTGCTTGAAACATGCATTGGCAATTTTCTAAAAGCATCGCCGACAAGGTAAGTCCATTTTTATCAATCTACCTAAAAATAATTTCAAATATATTATAAAATGATTTCTTAAGAGCGAACGTTTCATTTTTTCTATTCACATCTCCCGTTGAAAGTGATATTGCTTAACAATCTAGCGGTTCCCAATTAACAAGAAGAATCTGTGCAAACGTTTCTTTCCTTATTTGTTGAAATTTTTACTTCGCATTCATTTCTTCTTTTAAGTGCGACGAAGTCTGTAGATCTTCTTCCGATTTCCGGGTACGGTTTATGTTAATTGTAGCGGAGGTTTGCACTTTTTTGAGTTAGAAATCGTACTGGAGAACCGCTGGAAGCGCCTACGCGCACGTGCGCGTTGCGGCACTCCTCTCGGAGCGCATCGTCACAAAGTCTTGCCCAATGAATCCCGCGATCCTTTCGAATCCGAATCATGACACGCGTGATTAATGCTTGAAACCAGTAGCCGATTCCCAGTAAACTTTCTAAGTACAATTAGATCTAAATTTCTTCAGTCCGTTAATTTGAACCTAATTAATTTGCAGATCGTTATCCTGTGCTGTCTGAAACTGACAATCGCCGGCGTTCTCCAGCAGTAAAACGAATTACGATCATTAATCATTTATTACGTTAGAGCAAATACTGTATAAAATTGAATACTTCTTTCAGGAGATTCCCTTGTGCGCCGGTTGGAGCGATTTCTGCGAACGGTGAGCTGGTGCCCGTGACTTGCGCCCTGAAGTCAATCGAAAAGCAAGTGGCGCCCACTTATGTGAGGGTCTCTGCGCCGATTTCGTACAGGCCTCTGCCGAAGGCGTCTTCGTTGGTCTACGTGGCTCCACCGATTTTCAAAACAGCCTCAGCCGTCGTCGCGACCGACTCGAGGACCGAGAAGGAATACACGGTGATTCACAAATAATTCACAGTTTATGAGAACTGTAATTATTAATCATTTTTTATTCGAATCGTAGGCTTATCCGAGGTACTCGTTTAATTACGGGGTCCTCGACGGGTACACGGGCGACTCGAAGTCCGCGTGGGAAGAACGTGACGGTGATACTGTTAAAGGTGAGTATTCGGTCGTCGAAGCCGACGGCGCGATTCGAACGGTCACGTACACCGCCGACGATCACAACGGCTTCAACGCTGTTGTGACCAGGAACGAGTCACCGAAGAATGCGCAAGAAAGTAATTTGAAGGCGTTCCTGCCGGCGACGATTGTCTCCCATCATCATTGATCGTTTCTTATCCAATTTGAATTACGAATTTTTGTGCAAAATAAAACGTTTATGATATCAATTTAAAAAATGTGATTTGGATAGAAATTACTTTCATTGGTATGATATTGTAATATACAGGGTGTTTCACTAGATTTTCAGGTTTCTATTTTCTCGCTATTATTGCTCGTAAGGAAGAAAGTTTTACAGGCTTGAGTATCGACTGGGGTTATTACTTATTAGGCTAGACCAAAAGTTTTTTTCTTTGTTGTTTCAATTTGTATAATTTGTTGATGTCAATAAAGATACTTTATATACAAGTGTTATACAGAGTGTGCTAGAAAAAGTGTTAGAGCCGAGGAGAGGTGATTCTGGATTCTGTAAGTGTTCCTGAATAACAGTTTGTTTTGGCAAAATGCAGAGTAAGGGATCATTTTTGAATTATTAAAGAAAAACACTGACCAATGAGAGCATGCATAGGGTCCGCACTGACCAACCGCTGAGCGTCACTCCGGTGCCTAAGCGCGGGCCCTACTCGTACTCTCATTGGTCAGTGTTTTCCGTTAAAAAATTCAAAAACCATGCCTCACTTTGCATTTTAGCGAAGGAAATTGTTGTTCAGAAACACAGAATCACTTCTCTTCGGCTCTAATACCTTTTCTGGGATATCCTGTATATGCACTTCTTCACTGAAAACTAGTAATTTTAATTGGTTTGGTTAAAAGACATTAGTTAAGGAGACATCTTGGGAATCGTTTGGAGTGGATATAAAATCTTAGAGATAATTTATACAAAAATGTTTATCTTTATTCGTAGATTAAAATTGTACACTGTCGTTTCAACTTAGGCTCGTGAAATTCAAACGAAAATAAGTAAAACCGAAATTTTGTCGAACTGTTTATTTAAACGTTACAAAAAATAATTTTATCTCTCAGTAAAATCGTAGGTTTACAAATGTGAACGATAGGCGAACTTATACGATATTAAAATGGTCATTAGAAATAAGACTTAGAAGGAATTATTTAATACAATGTCACGAAATGATTACATTTCTATATGTAATTTCACAGTAAATTCCTTCAAGATTTTCCATACGTACGATTAAAATAAATCTGGCGATATTCGCCATTAAATTTGGGACTTAAGACAATTAAAATATCGACAATACTTGGATAATACTTAAACAGAGATAATCACGAGATCGAACTAATTACTAACTTGGTAACGGACGAAAATCATGTTCTACACGTTTAATCTTAAACCTAACTGACTTCTAAATGGGCGTTTAATTTTGTACGTACCATGTTCCACAATTTCCGTCGCGATAGAAAGAGATTCAATATCTGGATGGCAGAGCAACACCCATCGTCAGGTTTCCCTTTAATCTAACTAATTCTAACACTCTTATTGCTAACGACAAGCCTTCTTCGACTCAAGTTGCTTACTTATTATAAAAAACCGACGGGACGTTTGAGATCCTTCGAAACCCGAGTTACGATTCAAATATCAGTAAATCGGGTGCCGTCCCACGTTTATAAAAAAGAACGATGAGATCTAATGACAGTATGTTTAAAGAGAAAATGAGAATTGTTCCATTGTACGCCTCGGTCCAAGATTGTAAGAATTGCAATATTGCAACAAGTTACAAAATTGCAGTATTGCAACAACGTTTCTACGGTTCTACCTGTTCCTGGAACGTTTGTTGCTGTTCTTTTTCGCGCTGTTCCCAGCTTTGCTCTTCGACGGCTCTTTGCCGGTGTTCTCCTTTAAAGAGGCGTGCTCGAGGCTGCCGTTGCTCGCATGACCGTTCGCGAACTGCCCCGGCATCTCAGCAGACGAGCCTAGGGAACCGTTCTGACTGTACTGGCCGGTGGCCACCGCGTGGTTCTTCCCGGAGGACTCCTTGTTATTATTCCCAGTCCCGGCGTTAGCGGTGGTCGTCGCCCCGTGTGAGTTAACTAGGCTGCAATTGTCCTCGCTACCGCTGTTCCCAATCTGCGACTCCGACTCGCTGTACCGGTCAACTGGAAACAAGTTTCACCAATGGAAGAATCCCCGATTGGCAAACGGCACGACCGATTCTAATCCCGAGCTGCTTTTCTCGAGCTGCTTTCGTGATTCACCTCGACGATCGTACTGGACGATCAATTATCAATAGAAATGATTTCCTTAAAGAGAAAGCTAGATGCAATCACAGCTAAGAGTCTGTGTGAAAATAAACGATCCAAGGAGTTTGCATAAAAGAAATAAATGCGTAGAGAAAAGATAAAATGAAGCGACGCTTTTTTGATTGTGCGCGTGAAGTAAATAAGTGAGACAAGCATCGAATTTATTTATAACTGAATTCAATGATATAGATGAAGATAGAGGAGAACGTAAACGCGTATAGTGTTGTGGTAGAAATGAAGTGAAGTTGTATCGAAAGATTAAATTAAATACAGAAAAAAACAAAAACGATTTATTATGTTTTTTTTTCTTTTCGAGGGGAGAGAGATACAATCTAAAGTAACTTAAAAACTACGAAAAAGAATCGTTTGGCGAGGGAAGGGCGGAAGAAAGAAGTTGAGAAGGGACGATACGAAATAAAATTGTACTCGTTCCATAGCGTTGTTAAAGAATTAACTATCTCAGGAATATCCATTGAGGTCCTTACTTTTTTCCTGCGTGTTCTCGACCAGTCCGCTCACAGCCTGCAACAATTCATTCGTTTATAAATCGTATCTATCGCACCTCGTGCTTGATAAATGACTATTTCTTAGTTAGGCTGGAATTTATAGTTGTTTCTCAGTTCTCAATTCTCAATTCTCAACTGCTTTTTGCATATTGAAGTGAGTAAACCTACCACAATGACCGTAGGCGCTTCAATGAAATTTTAAAAAATCTTAATCAATAATGAAATGAAACGTTTAAAAATATATCTTCGATTTTCATCAATCATGTATCACGAAACACATAGATATGCAACAAGTAGTTGAGAACTGAAGAACGACTATAAATTTGGGCCTTAGAACTCTGAATTAAACAGTTGATTACTAACAGCCATAGAAGTGATAGAAGATTTTGAGAATAGTCTCTCAGCTTCTTTGAACTTCCTATTCCTCTTGTCAGCTTTACTGTTGGTGTTCTTGTTGCTGGCTAAGTATCTGTCCCATCCGCGAATTATGTTACCATACAATTGTGTGTCTTCCAAGTAGCTACCCTCGAACGCATAGATCTGCCGTTCCAAGTTCGCCAGAGTATCCTGTAACAATTACGATTTATATTAGCACGTGATTTCAGTAATTATACAATAGTTTTACGTAGATTTGGTTTCTCGTAAGTGAAAGATAAATCAGTGGCTGGAGATTAAAAGAATCTTACAGAGAGATATTAGAATATTTCTTTCTAGAACGCATTCTCTCAAAAATTCCTCGAAACTCAATTAATATTTTATAATATTATTACGACATTTGTTAACATCAAACTGATATTGCTTATTAGATAAACTGGTGTAATTTAGTTTAAAGGAAAATTAAGAGCAGTTTGACTGCTATTTTATATACTCACAGCTATTTCTGCTCTCTTATAAATTACAGATGTTATTTTCTAATAATTAAACTGCAAAATTGCTTTATGCAAAATAAACCATTTGTATTGTCAGTATAGAAAATGAGATCTAAGTAGGAATTTCTTATGTATTTTAAAAATCAAAATACGCATTTCACTTTTGATATTTTGTATGTTATTGGGTATTGAATTCTTATTCTTTCTGTACATACCAATTTTCTATAAATACATAAAATCTGCAGTCTAATAATAATAATAACTCGAGGTTAAATAAATCTCATGGAGAAATACTTCCTTTTTAGAATATTTTCTCCAAACGAATTCTTCAAACCTCAATTTGGTAACATCAGATTAATATTGTTTATATAGAATGATACCGTTTAAAGACAAAGTAAGAACAATTTTTATCAAGTACTTTATATACTTACTGCAATTCTTAAAAAGAGAATACAAATCTTCATGCAGAATGAACCACTTATTGTCTCAGTTTACAGGATATGCTTTAATAAACACTTGTTTGATCATATAAACATTGAAACGACATTTATCATTTCTGCACATCCAATTTTATTATAATTACATAGAATCTATTGTTCACTTATACGTTACAAATAAGTGTACTATTCTGACAACAATGGTTTGAGGTTAAACGAACCTCATACATAGATAGTTTCCTTCTAGAATGTTCTGCCTGAACGAATCCTTCGAAACTCAATTAATATTTAATAATATTATTAAAATAGTACGCGTTTGCTAGCATCACATTGTTTAGACAGAATCATTTAAAAGACAAGTGAGAACAGTTTGACAGGTGTTTCTTGTACTCACAGCTATTTCTGCTTTCCTCTTCACCAGTTCGGCGAGTTCCGCTCGCAGGTCAACCGACGACTTCGTCGACATTACTAAATATCTATGTAATATCTATGTAACAGTAATTATTAAGAGAAAACGTCCGCGTGTTAAATAAAATTTATTCGTGCGACAGGCTAGTTTTTAGTTTGTTCTCAACGACATCCGGTAACGCCACCTATATATAGAAATGTTATTGTCAAATTGTATATAATACATGTCACGTGGTCATATACTGTGAAATGAAGATGTTGTTCAGGTTTTGAAAGAGGGCAATTACCGTAGAGAATTTCCTATATACAGAGACATAATAGAACGTCGTTTCAATAGAGGTATGGTACAAAAAGAGTTGTTAGACGAGGGCGTTACATTTTTCCGCCGTTTGTGCGGTAAATATTATGATTTACTTTGTATTCATGGAATATTAAGCTACCTCAGTAACAGGGACCTAACGAATTTGAGAGATGTTTTTTAAAAACGTATGTCCTAACATTAATGATGTAACAAAACGGGAAACACTGTAATAGTTATTACCAATAAATAGCCATTTTGTGCTTTATTTACAATATTTTCTGTCTTTCCTTTACATCCCCTAGCTTCACTTCGCAGATGTTCTCCATTTCATTTCTCCGTGGTATGAATTATTTCTACTGATAGAGAATATTCTGTTTTATTCGCTGTATTTCTTTCATCTTCTAACGTATCTTCTTGTCAATTTGCCTGTACTGATGTTCTTATTGCGCTTACCTTTGAAATTGTGTCTCACGTGTAGCGCTTAGTTCTTTGCAAATATTGATTGCATCAAACTCAAATGCTTTCGCATCAGATTAGACAGTCTAGCCGATGTATAAATTCTTTCCTAGTTGTATTATTAATTACGAAGTAAATTCAATGAGGGAAAGCATAGCGAAATATCTAAAAACAAACGACTTTGAAAACTGGAATTAGTAATTTGGTGAAGGTACATGAAATAAAAATGCCAATATTCAGTTCCATTAATTTATTAAGGAGAATTACACATTTTTACAACAAATTAGATCCGAAACAGAGGAAACTGATTTCAATAGGAGTTCATCTTCTTGTCGGCCTGATGGTGCGGTGTTGCCATATCATTGAACTCATAATCTAACCTATTTGTACATACATTTGCGGAGTCGCATTGTTATATAAAATTGTGAAGAAAATTAATTAACATATTTAGAAATGAACAGCAAGAATGCCTCCTAAAAAACCGAGGTAATTAATAAATCTATTAATACGTTCATCAAATTCTCGTTTCAATACATAGCTTAAATTGTATGGAATGAAAATAAATAAGATAAATTTTGATATAGCATTGTTTAATGTAAAACTAGGAATAAAAAAGGCAAGGAGAAGAATGACAAGGGGAAAGAACAGAGCGATCAGTACTTCGACGACATCATAACTGTAGATGAAACTAGTACGAAGGACTTTGAATTTTTATCAAACGCCCCAGTCTCCGAGGACGATCATTTTGTTTTCAAATCGGAAAAGAACTGGAACATTGATACCTCCAAATTCTCTGAATTCTTTACCCTTGATTTGAAAACGTTGTCTGCAGCAATCGAATCAATTCCCTTTAACGAGAACGTTAATATCGACAAGAAGTATTTTACTGTGAGTCTAATAATATACTAGAAACAGTCTGTAAAAAGCGAATGTTGTTTAAATATTATTAATTGTTAGGACGATCAATTGACAAGCATTTATAATACTGCTGAACAAGGAAAAGAAAAGTATAGCAAAATAGTAAACAACTCTGAGGCTGTAGTTACTGATAAAAAGAATGAAAGCGAGATACAGGATTCGATAGATGACATAGACTTCTTATTGTCGCTTCAAAAGCCTGTAAATGAGTCTACGGTGACGCTGAAATCACTACCTATCTCTTATTCGCCTGGTACACATTTACTATGTAATCAACATTCTAAATCTTAAAAGTTGATCAACGTTTGACCATGGATGCTTTATTTATAGATTCGCAAATTGTAAGTAAGCCCAGCACGTCTACCAAACCTCTGGACTTGGAGAAGTGGTTGGACTCTGTGTTGGATGATTAAACAAATATTTTTATTGTTAACGAATTTTTTACATAAATATATCTAACGTTTAATGATATAAACGTATGATACGTTGTTTCATTGTAAGTCAGACACACTGAACGAGTCAGTATACTTCAATCACATAAATTGTTATTTTGGTAGAAATCACGTTTTTACGATCACCCTAAAATCTCAGAGAAACTAAACATTAATAGATTAATAAAAATACGGAAACGGTTACTGAGGATGTATTATTCTAAGCAAATCTTTGGCAATGTTAATCGAAAATGCACGGCTCAGTCTAGACTGTGTTTCGTTATGGTTTTTAGTCACCGAACTGCATATTGAGGTATGCTTTCATTTTGTCGTATACGATCAGCATGATCGCGCCTCCTGGCCCTAATCTTAATACCTTTGGTAGCAACCCTTTATACAAAGCTTGGAATCTGAAAATATGATTACATATAATTCATATGCATATACAGGGTTTTAAGAAATTATATGTCGCAATCATAGGATGATTCTACACCCTCGATTTGGTAAAAATTGATCTAAGATTTCGTAAAATTGACCTTGATCTGGAATTTCAAGGTATTGAACGAAATTAACAATATGACGACTTCGAATAACACGCAAGGATTATTACAGAGAAGTAAGGGTTCATACAACCTTAAGCATAAAAAATTCTGAGTACGAAAGTATTATACCAATGAGGGCTTTGAATTAGTAGTTCTTGATATGTTCGTAAAACTAAAAATTCGTAATTTTATTTCAAGAGTTGACCCTACGGTGACCATCCGTTCTGTATTTCAGCAGCCAATCCCCGAAATTTTTTAAAAAAATACGAAACATAAGGATGTTCGGTATTTGTCTCTGGGTATAAAAGAATTATCTTACCCTTCTCTATGATACACTAAGTAAATAGTCCTGAGGGTGCCCTTATACTGAGCTCCCTGTGGGCCTTGAATACGACTCTTGGCAACATCAAAAGGAATATTCATACAGGATGCCACTGTCCCAGATATAAAACCTATAGCAAACTACATAATCAACAGTTTAGTTATCGTTAATGCGGATTCGTTGGAGAGAGAAATAATCTACCTTAAGTACAAGCTCCGGAACATATTCTTTCTGGTTTTGTAACAGAGGAAGGATAGAGTGATAAATGCCGAAATAAAACGAGTTGAAAACGCCGTTCCTCATTACTGTTGCAGATAAACCTTTGTTAATTCCCTTCAACCCGAAACCTTGTTCGGTTATAATGCGTCGAGTAACTTCGAACGTCGATGGACTAGCGCTTATGTGCTTGCGGTTCGATTGCATCTGTACTTTGACCACTTCGAACGGATTAACGATAATCCCCTCGGTAACACCGGTTAAGAATCCAGCGCAGAAGTAAACCTGAAGAAATCGTGTAATCGTTCATATTTCGATGTTCCTTTAAACGTTAATTTTAATCGCGAGAGACTCGCTTGACCGAGGCGTTTATTACGCGATACATACCGTTGATTTCGGCGTTTGATTGTTAAAAATCTTCTTATATTGTTCAAAGGAGAAAAACTAAAAAGAAGAGTAGGAAAAAAATACAAAATGCAAAAGTCCCGTGGCAACGAAAAGAATAAAAAAAAAGATAGGTGTTGCGTACTTTCACAGCTCGTTTAGGAGTTTCCATAAGAACTGGTGGTAATATACCTTTCCAAAAGGCGGCGAGTCCTTCGTTCACATACATTTTCCTCATACAATCGCCGATCCCTGTGATTTCCATAAAATTACAGTTAAATACGCATTAATTGATTATGAATAACGGTGAATTCCCTCATCAAATGAAATGATACAATGCCTGTATAATAAAGAGCATCCTGCGTCCCCATTTTCACTTGCAGCTGAAAACGCGTTTTAATTAAATCCATCGGATGCATTATGCAAGCTTCCACGAAGCCTGCACAGCCTCCGGCACCTATTTGGATAGCAGCCTCCTTGAAGATGCCCGGTTTAGGGCGCACGATCTCTAAATGACTCATCTTTCAATTTCCTTGATAAACCCTTAGTTCGTTAATCCTCCCTTATTTTTTATGCATTATATTCCCCTCGAACTTCGGAGTTTCTCCTAAAACAAATACACCTTATATTACCAATAAATCGTAATTTGAGAAGTTTGCAAGTTTGTAAAATAAATAAATTTGACAAAAAGGATATTACCGTGTTGTGA
>NW_017162541.1:38637-43919 GCF_001652005.2 Ceratina calcarata | reverse complement strand
AAACTAGGAATAAAAAAGGCAAGGAGAAGAATGACAAGGGGAAAGAACAGAGCGATCAGTACTTCGACGACATCATAACTGTAGATGAAACTAGTACGAAGGACTTTGAATTTTTATCAAACGCCCCAGTCTCCGAGGACGATCATTTTGTTTTCAAATCGGAAAAGAACTGGAACATTGATACCTCCAAATTCTCTGAATTCTTTACCCTTGATTTGAAAACGTTGTCTGCAGCAATCGAATCAATTCCCTTTAACGAGAACGTTAATATCGACAAGAAGTATTTTACTGTGAGTCTAATAATATACTAGAAACAGTCTGTAAAAAGCGAATGTTGTTTAAATATTATTAATTGTTAGGACGATCAATTGACAAGCATTTATAATACTGCTGAACAAGGAAAAGAAAAGTATAGCAAAATAGTAAACAACTCTGAGGCTGTAGTTACTGATAAAAAGAATGAAAGCGAGATACAGGATTCGATAGATGACATAGACTTCTTATTGTCGCTTCAAAAGCCTGTAAATGAGTCTACGGTGACGCTGAAATCACTACCTATCTCTTATTCGCCTGGTACACATTTACTATGTAATCAACATTCTAAATCTTAAAAGTTGATCAACGTTTGACCATGGATGCTTTATTTATAGATTCGCAAATTGTAAGTAAGCCCAGCACGTCTACCAAACCTCTGGACTTGGAGAAGTGGTTGGACTCTGTGTTGGATGATTAAACAAATATTTTTATTGTTAACGAATTTTTTACATAAATATATCTAACGTTTAATGATATAAACGTATGATACGTTGTTTCATTGTAAGTCAGACACACTGAACGAGTCAGTATACTTCAATCACATAAATTGTTATTTTGGTAGAAATCACGTTTTTACGATCACCCTAAAATCTCAGAGAAACTAAACATTAATAGATTAATAAAAATACGGAAACGGTTACTGAGGATGTATTATTCTAAGCAAATCTTTGGCAATGTTAATCGAAAATGCACGGCTCAGTCTAGACTGTGTTTCGTTATGGTTTTTAGTCACCGAACTGCATATTGAGGTATGCTTTCATTTTGTCGTATACGATCAGCATGATCGCGCCTCCTGGCCCTAATCTTAATACCTTTGGTAGCAACCCTTTATACAAAGCTTGGAATCTGAAAATATGATTACATATAATTCATATGCATATACAGGGTTTTAAGAAATTATATGTCGCAATCATAGGATGATTCTACACCCTCGATTTGGTAAAAATTGATCTAAGATTTCGTAAAATTGACCTTGATCTGGAATTTCAAGGTATTGAACGAAATTAACAATATGACGACTTCGAATAACACGCAAGGATTATTACAGAGAAGTAAGGGTTCATACAACCTTAAGCATAAAAAATTCTGAGTACGAAAGTATTATACCAATGAGGGCTTTGAATTAGTAGTTCTTGATATGTTCGTAAAACTAAAAATTCGTAATTTTATTTCAAGAGTTGACCCTACGGTGACCATCCGTTCTGTATTTCAGCAGCCAATCCCCGAAATTTTTTAAAAAAATACGAAACATAAGGATGTTCGGTATTTGTCTCTGGGTATAAAAGAATTATCTTACCCTTCTCTATGATACACTAAGTAAATAGTCCTGAGGGTGCCCTTATACTGAGCTCCCTGTGGGCCTTGAATACGACTCTTGGCAACATCAAAAGGAATATTCATACAGGATGCCACTGTCCCAGATATAAAACCTATAGCAAACTACATAATCAACAGTTTAGTTATCGTTAATGCGGATTCGTTGGAGAGAGAAATAATCTACCTTAAGTACAAGCTCCGGAACATATTCTTTCTGGTTTTGTAACAGAGGAAGGATAGAGTGATAAATGCCGAAATAAAACGAGTTGAAAACGCCGTTCCTCATTACTGTTGCAGATAAACCTTTGTTAATTCCCTTCAACCCGAAACCTTGTTCGGTTATAATGCGTCGAGTAACTTCGAACGTCGATGGACTAGCGCTTATGTGCTTGCGGTTCGATTGCATCTGTACTTTGACCACTTCGAACGGATTAACGATAATCCCCTCGGTAACACCGGTTAAGAATCCAGCGCAGAAGTAAACCTGAAGAAATCGTGTAATCGTTCATATTTCGATGTTCCTTTAAACGTTAATTTTAATCGCGAGAGACTCGCTTGACCGAGGCGTTTATTACGCGATACATACCGTTGATTTCGGCGTTTGATTGTTAAAAATCTTCTTATATTGTTCAAAGGAGAAAAACTAAAAAGAAGAGTAGGAAAAAAATACAAAATGCAAAAGTCCCGTGGCAACGAAAAGAATAAAAAAAAAGATAGGTGTTGCGTACTTTCACAGCTCGTTTAGGAGTTTCCATAAGAACTGGTGGTAATATACCTTTCCAAAAGGCGGCGAGTCCTTCGTTCACATACATTTTCCTCATACAATCGCCGATCCCTGTGATTTCCATAAAATTACAGTTAAATACGCATTAATTGATTATGAATAACGGTGAATTCCCTCATCAAATGAAATGATACAATGCCTGTATAATAAAGAGCATCCTGCGTCCCCATTTTCACTTGCAGCTGAAAACGCGTTTTAATTAAATCCATCGGATGCATTATGCAAGCTTCCACGAAGCCTGCACAGCCTCCGGCACCTATTTGGATAGCAGCCTCCTTGAAGATGCCCGGTTTAGGGCGCACGATCTCTAAATGACTCATCTTTCAATTTCCTTGATAAACCCTTAGTTCGTTAATCCTCCCTTATTTTTTATGCATTATATTCCCCTCGAACTTCGGAGTTTCTCCTAAAACAAATACACCTTATATTACCAATAAATCGTAATTTGAGAAGTTTGCAAGTTTGTAAAATAAATAAATTTGACAAAAAGGATATTACCGTGTTGTGAAAAACAAAATAATTAAATCTTTCTATGTACGATTACACGATGACTTTCAGAAAACGTAGGGTAATGAATGATGTGGCAATGTATCTTATTGCCATGAACGTTGATTACGTAATTAAAGATTTTAAGTTAATTGTCGTCGAAACTCGAATTTGTTGTCAGATCAAAACGATCGTTCGTTGTTTAACGAGTTCAATTATTGCGTCATTATGGACGAATATTGTATGAGCTTGCATTAAGTGCATTCGAATGATCTGATAGCTATTATCAGAGATATCGACAATAGGAGATAACAATCAAGAATACAGATACAATCAACAATACATCCGATTGCACTTTTTATGTAATCGTGGAAAACAGAAAATCAGGAGAAAACGGATTAAAATAAAAATGTCATTGTTTTATGAACAAGGAATATAATTTCTAACAGAGTGTATGTACATGCGACGATTACAAAAATTTTACGCAATTTAAAATGAGTTGCAGTTTCTCAAAATAAAACAGGTAACAAGATTTGCATATATATTATTTATATACACGGTTCACTTCGATTTTCAACTGTTCGACTGTCCACCTGATTCTCACATGTTTACAAGAAGAATAAGGAAAATTAATTAAAACAGTATTGATGTATTAACAATAATCTGTTTGATTCCGGAATCGAGAATCAAGACAGTCCATTAATGATCAGAACGGTGGAAAATGACGGCATAACGAATGCAGTATTGCGGTATAATTAGCGGCAGTAAATTACAATTGTTATTCAACAAAAAACTAGGACAAATTGATAAGCTTTCGGTTATTAATGTTAGCGAACGTGCCGGGCGGCGGTAAAGAGTACGATTCTAATTACATAGGAAATACGTAATGGCCAGGACGCTCGGTCTCATCGATAAAATAAACAGACAGCTCTGTCAGTTGATTGAACTGACTAAAACGGGCCGAGATAATAACAGATTCTTTGTCCACTCTCGCGATATCCTCTTTCCTCGAAGTAAACCGTACTCCCGTAACCTTGAATCATTATCGCCGCCATTTTGCCATTGCATGTTCTAATCGAAGCAATATCTACCTCCGTCCGATGCCGCCGTCTCATCGTTCGCGAACCGCGCGCCGTTAAATAGTCCCGGAGCGTTGGCAGATAGTATTAGTCGGTTCGCGGAATTAATTTTATTTTACTACTGTTCCTTTTACGCGAGTATAATCACAGTGCGATGGAGGTTAGACATAGAAAGGTTTGTTTTTCATATTTTCTAGTGACGATTTATTAAACAAATTACATATTTAAACGATGTATCGTTCTGTCGCGACTTGTTATTACTTATGCGGTTCGAAATAAACAGTTGAATTCAATAAAAAATACGTACTTTCCGGGGTGCATTTGTTCGGGCAATTGTGTGTACGTGTGTGTCTGTGTTCGCTCGAATTCGACCTGAGAACGTCACGAGAAATGTTTGAATTAAAATATATGATTTCTATAATGATTTCTTTATAAGAATAATCGTGACTCTGTGTCGAAAGGGGAAATACGATGACTGTCAATAATCATGGATAAGTTTAGTTATATAAGTTTAGTTCAACACGTGACAGAAATTCTATATATATGTTTGTATATAACACAGTTATACTATTGTCGTAGTGGTTACTATTTTATTATTCCATACGTCGTTACCTGCGGCGTTCGACGGGCATTAATTAATTTTAACACGATTAATAATAAATTTCGTTAGGGGTTTGGCGCGATCATTTCACACTGTCACTAAGAGGGAACGTGGCCGTGGCACACGTTCGGTCATGCTCGTAGTTCGCATTTGGACTGACGTTATTTAACATCAAGCACGTGTCCGGTCCGTGTTGATAAGCAAGAAATTTGTACTATATTATGTATATTTCGGTATCACGTTTAACAATTTGATGCGCTCGTCGGAATTCGAAAATTTCGCGGTACCCTCCAGCGTGGTGATGCTTTTATTTCTTTTAACAATTCCCATCGCGTAAAGAACTCGTCGTATATCGTTGCCCTTGTCAGCTGCTTCCGTTGCACTTTAGATGCAATATATTACAGTAAGTTTAGAATTTTAATTATTCTACTTGCAGTATAAACGTATTCTGATTAGTGTACGAGGAATCGTAATTATTCGTGTAGTGTTAGGTTAGATGTTGGTTAATGTCTGTAATTATTTCGAGCTTATCTTTCGTCTCATTTTTTTTAATAATATCTTCACGGGGCTAGACTTTTCATATCTTTATCTTGGGAATTATGTGTCGTAATTTGAAATATCCGTAGCATTCGGTTATTTTTGTATAAGGTAAAGGAAGTAGTACTGGGACAAAACGAATTTTGGAACCAGTACTTAGACA
>NW_017162541.1:29932-34690 GCF_001652005.2 Ceratina calcarata | reverse complement strand
ATATGACTATGAGATCCCAGTTATCTGCTAAGATGATAAGTTTTCATGTACTATGCTTAAATTTCGTAGTAAAAAACATTATAAAAAATTTATGTTCAAAAGTGTCCAGGTACTACCTCCTTTACCTTATTTCTATTAGATGAATGCTTTTGAGAAAGAATATGTCATGCGGCAGAAATGTATCAATGATTAAGCTAGTATGTAATGGGAGATGATAAGGAATAAGAGGAATAAGAAAATAATAGTAATGGGAGATAAGGAATAAGAACGTATAGGGTATATGTTTGTGGATGCATGCCGTTACAAATATGAATGTGGATCCCCACATAGCCTTTAGCCTCTGGGCAACAGGCCAAATCGTTAGATGGTCCTCCTTTATTACATTTAAATAAAAGAGTAAAAAGAATTTAATATCACCAATTTTAACTACACATCCCATATTCCAATAGTTTCAATGCAATTTGTATGCAAAGGATGTTGGAAGGATTCTTACTTTGCCTCATGGAATATTTATTATGCCCTCAGTTAAGGACAGAAAAGTACTCAGTTTAATACTTTTGACTGTCGTGTCATCCAAATTTAGGTGACCTGTAAAGTTTTCAATAGGCTGCATCACCCAAATTAGGGTGATGGATTTATTGGCTGTTGTTTGGCTGTGGTGTTTTTAAAGATAATTAATAAAATATAGGCTGATATATATAGCTTTATTTTCGCCTGTTGACCCAGAAATGGACTTGGTTTACAATTTGCCTCTGCTTACTTATCCCTCCATATCTTCCTTACTCCATCCTCTTTCCACTTCCTTCCTCTTCTTTATTTTTATTTCTCCTAGCTTAGGATGTAGACTAATAAAATATGAAAATATATTATTATGATTTGATTAAAAATAGTATTTTGTTTGGCAGTCGACATGTTAAGACAGAAAATATGTTATATTGTAATATATATATTTATATGCAAATTATATTGGAACTTAGTTATCTGTGTATAAATTACATTGCATTCCAGTTTGGATGATGCAAACGACATAGGGAAAATTCTTATTTTACTTCAATGAATATGTATTATGTACATAATTAAGGACAGGAACCCACTTATTGTTAGTTCGGTTCTCAGTTAAGGACAGAAAACTACACTGTGTCGCAATTTGTATGATAAGAATGATATTGAGTGTCGTTTACTTTGTAAATTACGTTTCATTACAATTTGTTTCATTCAGACGATATTGGGAAGATTCTTATTTTGCTTAAATGAATATTTATTCTGTTCTCAGTTAAGGACAGAAAATGGAGACAGTCTCAAGGATGCCAAGCCTAGAATCAAGAAAGGTCACCCAGGGAAAAGATACTTTCTCATTGTTGCTCTATTGGGAATTCTCTTCTTGGGATACATAGCAATTGCGTACGTTCATTTTTTATATTATTAATTACGCTTAGTCATTAACGACTTACTTAATTTCTTCATTGATAAGATCCTACGAAAGATATATTAGATAATTCAACGATCATCATAATTTATCTCATCTTCCGACTGATAAAATATAAATATCACGTGTGGACACGTGAAATTATTCAGAATTGACGTGAATTCTCACGTGAGACATCATAGATAAGATTTGCAATCTTCAAATCGAAGCATTCTTATTATTTATATTTGCATCATTTAATTTAATGATTATCATAAACAATCTAATCGTCTGATCAAATATAAACATCACGTGTAGAAACGTGAAATTATTCAGAATTGACGTAAATTTTCACGTGAGACATCATAGATAAGATTTGCAATCTTCAAATCGAAGAATTCTTATTATGGCTATTTAATTTTTTTAGATATGACCTAAGGCCGGCGCGTCTTGGTAGCAAGGCGATCGACACATTGGCCTTTTCTTTTAATCTCCAAAAACCATTCCACGTCGTGGTGATCGACGCAGGCTCTACTGGGAGCCGAGCCCTCGCTTTCAGTTTCCACGAGTCGATAATCGGTGGAAATTTAATTTTGGACGAGGAATTATACACGGAAACGAAGCCAGGCGTTAGCTCTTATTCAGAAAAGCCTAAGGATGCCGCGAAGTCATTAACGGTATTGCTGGACAAGGTGAAGAGTGTGATTCCGCGTTCGGAATGGCAGCACACGCCCCTCAGTATGAGGGCCACCGCTGGATTGAGACTTCTCCCTGGGCACAAGGCTCAAGAGATACTTCAAGAGTGCCGGAAGATGTTTGAAACAAGCGGCTTTCAAGTAAGCTAGATTTTGGCCATTTTATGAAAGTTTTACGAAATCATTTAAATCATACAATGAAGCTTTTTTGTAACATGAAAAGCAGAAGACAGATTTTAAAACGCCCCATTCAGGGTGTCTCAAAAGTAGTGTGAGATATTGAAATGGGAGGTTCCTGACATAATTTTAAACAACATTTTCCTTAGCGAAAAAGTTGTCCGAGGCGTGGTTATTGAGTTATTAACAAAAATCTCCGACCAATCAGAGCGCTCGGTTGGTGCGAGCTACGAATCGGGAGCGTTGGCTCGGATCCGGACGCACGGCCTTTCAACAATCTATCATTTCCTCATCCATTCCATTTGAATAACGATTAAATGTATTAATTATTATTAATTTCCTTGCATTGTTATTCATGTAATTTATTATTCGTCATTTTCTTAAAACGTTTCGTATTGAGCGGAGTGGTTGTTCACGCGTCAAAGGCCGGGTCTACTTGTGTCTGTTTTAACTTACAACCAGACAAACTTTAATATTCGTTTGAATAATACTTGCTTGTTTTATATTACAGATTTCAAAGAATTCGATTGCCATAATGGAAGGTACGGACGAAGGCATCTTCTCCTGGTTTACAGTCAATTTCCTCTTAGATCGATTTAATACGCACAATCCCGGTAGCACAGTAGCCGCGTTAGATCTCGGCGGAGGATCTACGCAGGTGACTTTCTCGCCAAGTCCCGAACAGGTAAATTATCACTAATAATATTTAATTTACAAATTTTCGATCGTTAACGTGTCGTAATTACAATCTGTTGATACTTGGTATAATCTAATTATAAATTCTCACAAAAATGCGTACAGATCAGGAAAGACTACTATTTTAGACTGACAGATTTTCTTCACGATCGACGCTGAAATAAATATTTAAAATTGATTCAGGAGAAGAAACTCGATGGACATATATACTCTGTTAATATCTTCAGCCACAACATGAGTGTTTACACGCACAGCTACTTGGGTATGGGCCTTATGGCGGCGAGGAAAGAGATTCTCACGCACGGATTGAATTTGGATAACTTGAGCACGAAAGACACGGTCGAGATACGAGCCGAGTGCGTGAACCCGATCGTCTCCGCCGAGTGGAGTTACGGCGGCGTTAATTATCTCGTTAAGGGGCCGGTGAACGGTACCCACAAGCTGGTGAAGACGCAGAACTTCGCCGGCGGCGAGGAAGACAGGCCGATCGTCAATTTCGCCGAGTGTTTGAAAATTGTTGAAAAATACGTCGGCAAGATTAAGAACAAGCCGGAAGGGTTGAAGGATCACGAGATCTACGCGTTCTCCTATTACTTCGATCGTGCCACAGAGGTAAATTAAATGTTCTTTGATATACAGGCGAAATCGAGGGACTTTGGGCTCACTTCGCACGCACACGTAGGAAATACATAGTTCCAACTATATAGGCGCATGGAAAACAGTAAAAATAGACAGAGGATTTTCTATGTATGTGTGCGGAGTCCAGTCCGGAATTCACTGACATGAGCCATTCGTTTGCTTTTGTTTTAATTATAACCGACTATGTTTCAATGAAACATTTCAGGTTGGCTTGGTCGATCCATTTTCCGGTGGCGTGATCCAAGTTAGCGCGTTTCTAAAGCAAGCGAAGGATGCTTGCGATTACCCGAATACCGACCAGCCCTTCATTTGTCTTGATCTAACGTTCATTTATGTTCTCCTCCGGGACGGATTTGGACTCGAGCCTACTACGCGACTTTATGTAAGTCTATGAATTCTATATTTAAACTGCTTATTTTTAAATCTTAAACATGCCCTTAATTGTCCCCTTTTTTGTTCAATATTCAAGCGTTTTGATCAAATCTTTTATATATTATTTTGCTTGAACATCAATTCATGCTCAATTAAATATAAAATGCATTCAATTGAATTGTGAATATAAAAATGCGTTAATTAGTGATTTAATTCACTGCCAAAAACTGAATTCGTGAATCCAGATCGATTCAGTTTCCATTAAATATAAAATCCATATGAAACTTTTAAAACAGGATAAGTTAATAATTATTTCATACAATTCTTAATAATTGATTAGTATATTTAGACTGCGGATTTTTATGCAAAATCATATTTTATAAAACACATTTAGACATCTAATCCATTTATACAGATTGTATAATTTCATAATGAGAGATTTATATCAACTATTTTATTTTTAGAGATTAATAGGTGTGTCTTTTTCTGTATGAATGCATAAAAATCCGCAGTCCAGTTATACTCTTCTCGACGCATAAATAGAGAATTAGTCTCCTGACAGCGAACGGGATATCTTTAATAAATTTTGTTTTCTTTTTTTTTATCAGCTTTACAGAAAGATCAATGGACATGAATTAAGTTGGGCCCTCGGCGCTGCCTTTAACATTATTCAAAACGGCCTTTAACAGGCCTGAAACGTAGGCAAAAGAATATTTTTTCACAGATACATGAAATATTTACGCGTTCTTTATAACATATTTAGTTGCTCGATTA
>NW_017162541.1:26142-26708 GCF_001652005.2 Ceratina calcarata | reverse complement strand
TATATATCGTGTTTTGACCACAATATTTTTTTATTTGTCTAGATATTATATTTCGAGCAATTACAGTATTATAAGAAACGAAACGCGTTAATTGAAGAATTAAGGAAATTTTATATGTTGAAGAAAAAAGAAACGAATGACCTAGTGTACGTAGAATCACTAGAAATATTGTCTGTTGAATCAATTTTTTATCATCGCAAAACAGTGATTATTGTACATAGAATTTTTGAATTTTACTTTTACGAATAGCACAATTCTTTCACTACGCACAATAGATCATGTGACTTTCTTGAGGCAACTTTTTTTCTGATCGAACGTTGCGTAGCTCTGTAAGCTGGACGACAGAAACTTGATAGACGAGAAACAGAAGGACTTGCGCAGAAACATTCTCTTTAATTTAGAGTTTTGCAATTTTACGAGAAAATCGGGTCACTGTAAAAAGCTCGACCATGTACGTTTAAAATCAATACACGATGTAGAAAGCTTTTTTGTACATACTGTGTTTAAAACTCTGGATTGTTCGTCGAAATGTTTGAATGTCTTTGTACAATGGTTATCAGATTTTA
>NW_017162541.1:21925-23887 GCF_001652005.2 Ceratina calcarata | reverse complement strand
TATTTTGTTTACAGAATTTAATCACATTGACTAAAATTAGAATACCAATGAAGTATCCAAGTCCTATCCTATCATATATAGAATTTTATCCGTGATTAAAATAAAAAGTAGAATAACTGTTGCGTTAATCAACGTAACGATTCGAGAGTAAAAATTTCGATGCAACCACCTCGCATAAAATTAAGATAATTAGCATGCAAACGGAGTGTGCGTTTTAATGATGCCCACTGCCTGGGACGCGAGACATTTATTTCAATATTATTTCCCCGGTGTTACATAAGTCGTAATTTGTTACGCAATGATTAATAATCGCGATCATACCGGTTGCGACAGGACAGTTACCGATAAGAACGATTAAAACACTGGAGAGTCGCGGGATGGAACGTATGCGGCCAGTGAAACAAGGAAGAAGGCCTAATCGAGTGAAAGCTAAGGTCAAAAGGCCAATAAACGTTCACGGAGCCGATAAGCTCGCTGCATAATAGCAAAATACCAATTGCGTTTCTCTACTTACTTTTACTTTCCTTTTTCTTACGCGTCGCGCCATCAAACCCACTCGGCTATTGCCGTGAGGTAAATGTCCCAATTTCTATTCATTCCCGTATTTTTCTACAATTTCGACGCGTAACAAACATAGAACATAAATACGAGAGAAAGTGGTTTTGATATTCTTCAACTTTGTTATCCATTATTCCAATATACGATAGTAGAAGAACTAAGAAAAAGACAAAATTCTTAAGGTACGGAATTGATGCACTTTTGGTGCTTTCAGGGCGGTCCTACGCTTCTCATCAAAAGTAGCGAATTATGTTTAGCTGAATAAAAATTAGCATATTCACCTTACGTACGAGTGACCCAAAGGCCGGTATTCAGAGTCGTTGCTTATTCTTAAGATCGTTTTAAACATTTGCTTAAGTTCCTGTTCCCTGTACAAGAACTGGAAATATGGGATAGACAGGGAGGGATACTAGCCAAAGGTTTCTGGACAATCTGGACCAACTTTGTGTTTGTATGTATACATAGGAAATACATATATAGCTCCTTTGACTATATATGTATTGATTTTCAGTCGATTGGCTGTTTATGATTGATAATTACACAGTATGGACTGATATCCAGACGATTTATAGCATAGCCTGTAATCGATTTTCAATCGATTGAAGTTAGCCTAGATTCGCTTTTTAGTAGACAGAAAGTTCACACGGTTATCGCGTGCGGTGTCACGCACTCGCGTTTTTACTCACGTTTCTTTTGCAATTGTGGCGTGATCAACGTTGAACCTATCAATTAGATAATTATTAATTCGTTTATGAAAATGTGTACATATGTGTATATGCGTGCTCGTGTGTAATTGAAGGAGGCTTGGAATTTGGAATGGACTATGGACGGACACGACGCTGGATACTGGGGTGAGTGCATGCGGTTTCCGTTTCATTAGATCATCGGAGAAACTTGCAATTAATCAAGAGTATAACCTGCTAATTAAAGCTTGCAAACACGTTAAACGTGCCCGGCAATTATCATTCATTGTATTAAATGCTAAATGGTTTTGATGAATCATGTATATGTATGTATGAACGTACGTACGTCTGTTCCCATCTTTTTTAAAGCAGCGACATAGTTTCCATAGTCTATTAGCAAAGCGAATTTCGACCTCAACGGCTAAATATGCACGAAGAAAGTAAATGAGTCTGCTGTTTCTAGTTATGAATAAATATCTATTTAATGAACTAATGGAAAGTATCAAACGATCAATGTCCGTTTTGCGACGTTAATTAGGGATTTATTATTTATCGGCTCGTGGATTGATGATGATTCAACCAGTTTTCATGATAGCTCGTTTATATTTCAATAATTATAGTTTTGTTTAAATATGTTTGAATACGATTGAGATTTGGGAGGGTTGCAGATAAATGATTAAATCTTTAGGTCAATTTAGTGACCCTCTAATATAGAATAGTT
>NW_017162541.1:18591-19924 GCF_001652005.2 Ceratina calcarata | reverse complement strand
GCTGCCATCTTCAGACTCAAACTTTCCTTCGGGACGGTACCGCGTCCCTTGATATGTTATATATATGTATATATATGTACATGTATATACATGTATATATATACATATATGATATGCAGCATGATAGTATGCGTATCTTTATATCCGAGATCCAATGAAATGTTTATATAATTTCGTTGACCCAACATGAAACCAGGTTGTTCAACGGTAAACTGTTTTGCTTTTTATTAATAAGAGGCCCAACTATTTATTGCAGTTTACGACGATTCACGAGGTAAAAGTATAATTGCACGTCGCGTATCCGTTTACAAACGTTCAGTGGAAAGTGCGAGAGTTCGTAAATAAGTCGAGGGAGGTTACTGGCCATTGTGGAAATTAAATCGGCTGTTTAAATTCAATCGGACGCGTACAAGATAACTCAGTGATACACGATAAAGGTGAGCCCGTGTCGCGGAGAAAGAGAAAAGGAGGAGGAGTAGTAGTGTAACAAGAGGTACGATGAATCGAGGGGAAAGCGGAATGCGTTTACCTTGTGAAAGGATGAAGAAGGAAACGAAAGCGGGCTCTCTCTCACGTTCTTACGCAGCTGAGAAGATGCTCTCGTAAGAAATCCGTAGCTGAGAAACCCTGGAAAACTATCAGAAGAAGCGGGCGAGGGACGGACGGGATCCGGCGGGAGGGGGGGAGAGGAGCCAGGAGGCAACTTTCACATGATGCCACCGCGTGAATCCCCGTTTCGGCTTCCTGCAACGCGTCACTTGCTGGATCAAGAGTACAGACGCTATGTCGTGAAAGGAGAGGGTCCTCGACCTCCTTCAAAATCAGAACAGTTCTCCTCCACCTCCTCGTCCTTTCCTTCTTCATACTATTTAAACATCGAAATATCTACTCAGCATTTGATATTATTAATTGTTTTATACGTTACACGAGACATTCATCATTTCTGTATACTCAAGTTACTTATAATTGCATAAGATATGCAATCTAATAATGGAACATGATAATCGATATTCATCATCGACATAATTCATGTAAGTTAAAGTAGATGTTTGAAATAGCATGACATGATTAGTCGTTCATTGACTCTTTCCTTAAAGGAGAAGGACGAACTTTTTCAAAATCAGAGCAAACCTCCACTTCCTCATTCTTCTCTTTTTGATAACGTTAGACTAAAAAGGTGTGACGACTGACACCTGGTTTGATTGATGCAAAGTACATGTTTGCAATATGAGTTGATTACTCATTAAGGGGTCTTACCAGTGTGAATTAAAAAAAAAAACCGATTTTTTTTTGCATTTTTCGAAAGTTTATACCTTCAAAAATATCATACAAA
>NW_017162541.1:15598-16567 GCF_001652005.2 Ceratina calcarata | reverse complement strand
TTCTTTCACAATGCAGTCATTTTTACTGCTTTGGGCAATATAGGTATATACTAAGTTTCAGTCTTTCTAGTGTTAATAGCCTGATTGATACAAATTAAAATAAATGTTTCAGGTTCAGTGACTTAATTAGTCATTGAAAGATTCTTTCCTGAAAGTAGGACATGCTCCAAAAGAAGAACAAATCTCGACTTCATTCTCCTCGTCTTTCCTTTCTGCTACCATTATACTAAAACCTGTTAATAGCCTGATTGATACAAATTAAAGTGCGTGTTTGAAATTGAATGACTTGATCAGTCAGAGATAAACTCTGTCCACCTATAGTCAATCGGATTACCAAAGAAGGTAGGTAAATTTCATTCGGCCACTTTCTTCGACTCCGCTTGTAAAGCGTTACAAGCATACAATAATGATAGCCTTCGGTGTCCGAAGATTTATCGGCAGGCAGGTGCACTTTCTCTTCGCCGAGGAGCATTAATTACGCGCACCCTTGGCCGTTTAAGAAATAAAGATGAGAGAGAGAGGGAAGAAGAAGCAGGAGCGGCTGGCTCGTTAGAGAAAAAAGCCAGCGATGGAAAAGATCGATCGGCCGTGGAAGAGGAAGGCGTCGATTTCCGCGTCTTCTTCGGGAAAGGCGTCCGTGACGCAAGCTAACTTTCACTATTCTTTAAACAGCTACTAATCAAGATGAAGACGATTGCCAGCGTGCCTCTTCTTACCTCCCCTCTCCTGCTCGCACTGTCACCGGGTAAGAGCACGTTCTCCAAGAACGTCCCCGAGGTCGAATCTTCTCGATGAACCTTCGCCGATTTACTTTCATTAAAACCGCCTGCGCGAGGGTTCGACGACTGGTTATGTCTCAGTCCCATACTCGGTTCAATTAAATGGCAACGATTATACAGTCCAATAAAAAAAACTTTTCGCCTTTCCTGGATCATTAATCTCCAAAATTGCTTCTATTATATTTTTTAA
>NW_017162541.1:13139-13784 GCF_001652005.2 Ceratina calcarata | reverse complement strand
AAAAAGCCACAGTTTATTTATTAATCATTTTATCAGTAGTATAATTATATTTATAGAATAACTGCATCTGCAATCTGAATTTCAATAATTTATTACACAGTCTATTAAGCAAATCTCTTCCATGGTTCAGTGAGACTAGCTAGAGCAAGCTCGGTTGACCTGAACGAATGGAAGTTTGAACGTGGTGGCTCGATAAAAATCTCGCGTGTTGCAACATGGTAGTGCGTCCATGCGAACAGTTAGTTGCCGGAGCACGCGGAGGTTTCCCACAACGGGGTGGTTTCTTTCTAGCTTTAGACCTCGTTGCATAACCGCCACTCTCTGTTTGTTCTATCTCATCGCGCAAAATTGTACGATGCTCTCATAAAAAGTTTCGCGTTCCTCGCACCGAAACGGAGATTATTTAACCATCCAGTTAACAGTTAAGTAGACATTGCCTAGTCTAGCGTGTAATCGTCTTTGGCAAATATCTACTTTCGACACGCTGCTGAAAATATTCGTCAGCGCGAATTAAATTACCACACTTTCTGTTTGCCTTTAAACTACAAAATAATTTCATTGTATATTTCTAAGGAAAAGGGAGATATTTTCTTTTATCATTTAGGGATGAATAGATTATATAGTTAAATGATGCTAACATATTGA
>NW_017162541.1:11169-12278 GCF_001652005.2 Ceratina calcarata | reverse complement strand
TGCATTGGTACCTCGGCTATTTACAAAAATATTAATCGACGTCGCGACTGGTCCGCCATTGACGTAACTATGCTTGTCCGATATATTTCTGGTATTTTTTAATATCTATTTGCTTTTTATGAATATTATGTATTATATTATATAACACACATAGAAATATACTCATAAAAATCGGAATTCGGACCGTAATAGTGATAGAGTAGTAAAGCCATTTAGATATTGGCCTCACATTTATACGTTTCCAAGTCTCTATTAGTTTTGTACTCTTAATTGAGGTACAGGTTTTATGATAGAAATTAGTAAAGTCATTTGGATATTGTCTTCACATTTACAAATCTCGTTTCTAAGTCCCTAATAGTTTTGTACTCTTAATTGAGGTACAGGTTTTATGATAGAAATTAGTAAAGCCATTTAGATATTGTCTTCACATTTACAAATCTCGTTTCTAAGTCTCTAATAGTTTTGTACTCTTAATTGAGTACAGGTTTTATGATATAAATTAGCAAAGCCATTTGGATATTGTCCACACATTTATATGTTTTTAAGTCTCTGTTTCTGTGATCCAGTTCCTGCAGATCTTAGATAGTGTGTTACTTTTGATAGAAAGTTTATTTCGGATGATCTTTTTCGAGGAACCGTGTCCGTTCTCGGAGGACGGTTTCACGTGGACTTTCTCCGGGGCTCTTGAACAAGTGGAAAGGAGCACAAATAGTAGAAATTGAAAGTTCACGATGCTCCAAGCATATACATAGCACATAAAAGTCTGATCGATCGTGTTGCTACATTCGACGAGATATGATAGATCGATTGGGTGAAGGGTAGTTTGCAGTGTTGCAAAATTATCCCGGAACTGACATTCTAATATTTTTCTAATTGCCATAAATATTTCTTCTCTGTCGATCACTTCATTTAAGTTAGAATTCTATCCAATGTTTTATACAGAATGAATCATAATTATTGCTGTAATAATCTCTTATTTTTCTTATAACTTCTTATTTCTTTTATAACTATAATTTTACCAAAACATATTGCGTAAAAGTTCATTAAATAATTTTATTCTTGTCCAATTTAACGCTGGACCTATCGAAACTTCTATTCCTGTTCCTAGT
>NW_017162541.1:6972-9758 GCF_001652005.2 Ceratina calcarata | reverse complement strand
TTGGAGCATTGGGTGACTAAAGAAGAATACTTCGTTTTTATGTAAAAATACACAAAAGAAGCTTTTTTATCAGACTATTGCAAAGAAGTCAATGACTGGATTTCGCTATAATAGTCTGACCAGATTTTAAATTAAGTGACTTTGTGTAATTTAATTTGAAGAAAAGGTTGGAGCATTGGGTGACTAAAGAAGAATACTTCGTTTTTATGTAAAAATACACAAAAGAAGCTTTTTTATCAGACTATTGCAAAGAAGTCAATGACTGGATTTCGCTATAATAGTCTGACCAGATTTTAAATTAAGTGACTTTGTGTAATTTAATTTGAAGAAAAGGTTGGAGCATTGGGTGACTAAAGAAGAATACTTCGTTTTTATGTAAAAATACACAAAAGAAGCTTTTTTATCAGACTATTGCAAAGAAGTCAATGACTGGATTTCGCTATAATAGTCTGACCAGATTTTAAATTAAGTGACTTTGTGTAATTTAATTTGAAGAAAAGGTTGGAGCATTGGGTGACTAAAGAAGAATACTTCGTTTTTATGTAAAAATACACAAAAGAAGCTTTTTTATCAGACTATTGCAAAGAAGTCAATGACTGGATTTCGCTATAATAGTCTGACCAGATTTTAAATTAAGTGACTTTGTGTAATTTAATTTGAAGAAAAGGTTGGAGCATTGGGTGACTAAAGAAGAATACTTCGTTTTTATGTAAAAATACACAAAAGAAGCTTTTTTATCAGACTATTGCAAAGAAGTCAATGACTGGATTTCGCTATAATAGTCTGACCAGATTTTAAATTAAGTGACTTTGTGTAATTTAATTTGAAGAAAAGGTTGGAGCATTGGGTGACTAAAGAAGAATACTTCGTTTTTATGTAAAAATACACAAAAGAAGCTTTTTTATCAGACTATTGCAAAGAAGTCAATGACTGGATTTCGCTATAATAGTCTGACCAGATTTTAAATTAAGTGACTTTGTGTAATTTAATTTGAAGAAAAGGTTGGAGCATTGGGTGACTAAAGAAGAATACTTCGTTTTTATGTAAAAATACACAAAAGAAGCTTTTTTATCAGACTATTGCAAAGAAGTCAATGACTGGATTTCGCTATAATAGTCTGACCAGATTTTAAATTAAGTGACTTTGTGTAATTTAATTTGAAGAAAAGGTTGGAGCATTGGGTGACTAAAGAAGAATACTTCGTTTTTATGTAAAAATACACAAAAGAAGCTTTTTTATCAGACTATTGCAAAGAAGTCAATGACTGGATTTCGCTATAATAGTCTGACCAGATTTTAAATTAAGTGACTTTGTGTAATTTAATTTGAAGAAAAGGTTGGAGCATTGGGTGACTAAAGAAGAATACTTCGTTTTTATGTAAAAATACACAAAAGAAGCTTTTTTATCAGACTATTGCAAAGAAGTCAATGACTGGATTTCGCTATAATAGTCTGACCAGATTTTAAATTAAGTGACTTTGTGTAATTTAATTTGAAGAAAAGATTGGAGCATTGGGTGACTAAAGAAGAATACTTCGTTTTTATGTAAAAATACACAAAAGAAGCTTTTTTATCAGACTATTGCAAACAAGTCAATGACTAGATTTCGCTATAATAGTCTGATCAGATTTTAAATTAAGTGATTCTGTGTAATTTGATTTGAAGAAAAAGTTGGGGTATTGGGTGATTGAAGAAGAATGCGTTGGATTTATGTAAAAATACATAAAAAAAGCTTTATTTCGCCACCGTTTTCTTGCAAAAAGTAACGTATAAAAAAACATTTAAACCTATTCGTCGTCGTCGTCGTCTTAATTATCGTGTTCCTAACGTCTGTCGGGATCACCATCATCATCGTTATCATCATCATCATCATCATCATCGTCATCATCATCGTCATCATCATCATCATGGTCGTCAATCTGGTCGTCACGGTCATCATGATCGTGGTCTCGAACGAATTAATCTCGCCGGTCGTGTGAATCCGAATCGCGAGCAGGAGCCTCGTCTCACTATCGATTGTCCACTGGATCGTCCAGTTCCTGCCCGTCACCGCGGTCGTCCACGTGGGATCACTGTGCGTCGAACAATGGATCGCCGTCGAGCCGTGGCCGGAGCCAAAGCCGTGAATGCGTGCGTGAAATCGCGGATCGTCGAAATCGGTTGTTGTTGTTGTTGGAAGTGTGGAGGATGAGCTGGGCGTCAACGGGCGTTGCGAGTGACTAGTAGGGGCCCGAGCCGCCGCCGGGCGCGCCGTAAGACGAGCTGGGCCCGCTTGGCCCGCTGCCGCCGTGACCGTCCAGGCCACCGCCAATGCCACCGCCGATGCCACCACCGAAACCGCCTCCAGCGCCACCGCCGATACCACCACCGATTCCGCCGCCGATTCCTCCGCCGATTCCTCCACCGATTCCACCGCCGATTCCTCCTCCTCCACCACCGGACGTGACTTCCTTCTGCAAATTAATAATTATCGAACGTTTAGCGATCGTTCAATTAAAAATTCTTTGAGGCTGTTAGGTTTTAACGTTCGTGCCGATTTTTGGTGTACATAGCAAAAATTTAGAGACATACTAATATACAAGTAGTATATGTTGGATTTTTCTCATATTTCATCCATCCATAATTTAAATAAAAATTCATAAGATTTGAAAATTCTCAGACATTGCCGGATTCGAAGGGGAGTATCCTTCGGAATATAATGATTTTTGGCATCTTTGGGATTTAATTCCTCTGATTCTAATAGATCAATATTGATGAAAAAATTCAGAGATGTACTAGTACACGAGT
>NW_017162541.1:0-5255 GCF_001652005.2 Ceratina calcarata | reverse complement strand
AAACAGACTTATGGAAATGATTCCTGTGAGAAGCAATATGAATGTTTAGCACTGGGCCATCAAGTTAGTAAAGATAGAATTACAACTATTGTATGTTTCCAATTAGAAGTCATAAGCTTCCTGTAATGTGAATTGGACAGGATAACAAACCTTGATGCTTTACAGATGTAAATAATCCTGTGCCTGTTATGAATTTATCCCAGAGAAATGCTTATCTTAGATGGATGTGAACAACTAACTATAGTAATGAAAATGTTAGTAAACTATTTTTAGTAATGTGTTTCTAATATAAATCATTCAAATATGGTTGCACATTCTAAATAGAATCAGGACTTCAGATTATAAGCGAAGTTCTGTTATATGTGTTCTTGAGTTGTTCTCAAGTTTAATTGTGTGAACCGGAAGCAATGAAGATAACCGGATGTACTGAACTGGAGATGGCAGAACTTGTACAAGGAATTGTGTATCAATAATATTTCCCAGTGGTTGACAATTTTAGAAATCCAACCATTCAACACAAAATAGGCAATTTCTCATAAAACCTAAGATCTTACTTCCATTAATGATCAAAACTAATTAATAGTGCTAAAGACAGAAAAATCGCATTCCCTTTTCGAAGTGCAATGAATAACAGTGATTACACGACAGGAATTGAGAAAATTACTATAAAAAAATAAATTATAATTATGAAAATTTAAATACTCCATAAAAATCGACACGAATTTTCAGTAGGGCCCAATATTTGAAGCCTAGAAACGATATACGTATAAAGAGCTCTTACCTGGGTCTTGTATTTGATGAAGTAAACTTCCGGTTTGCTGGGCTGCGTGGGCGTGACAGTGGGCAAAGTGATCTCGGGCGCTTCTTCTGGTTTCTTAACCAAAACGTAGATCAACGTCTTCTGTTCATCCTGTTGAGGAAGAGCAGGGATAGCCGGAGCAGTCGGGGTCGGGGGAGTGGGCGCCTTGATGAAGATGATCTTGTAATGTTTCTGCGCGGGCGCTACAGGCGCGATGGGTCTCGCCGGTCTGTCTTCAGGGGCTTCTGGTGGCGGTACGTGGACGTAGATATGTTTCTGGATCAGAGATCCGCCGCCGAAGCCGCCTCCGAAGCCACCGCCGCCGCCGCCGCCGAAACCGCCTCCGGCACCACCGCCGAAACCGCCTCCAGCGCCACCGCCGAAACCACCTCCGAAGCCACCGCCGCCGCCACCGCCGAAACCACCTCCGATGCCACCGCCGAAGCCACCTCCGAGACCGCCGCCACCGCCTAGGCCGCCACCGATTCCGGTGCCGCCACCACCTCCGGGTGCACCATAGCTGGAGCTTGGCTGAGAGTACGAGTAGCCGGCCTCTGGTCGCGCCATCGCCGAAGCGGCGAGCACCACGATCTAAAAATTGATATATAGGGAATGTAAGAACTGTTTAGAGAATGGAAGTATATAGATAGAATTTGGGAATTAGAAGAATAAGAAAACGGAATAGTGTTGAGTGGAAATAATTTAGAAAGAAGAGATATTGTATAATTAATAATGAAGAAGAAATTCAAAAATTAAGAGAAGCATTGGAAAGTAATTACTATTAAGGATAAATGTAATTAAAAATTGTCAGAATTTATAGAAGCTGGATCCACAGGTAAATCACTGGCAAGAAGAAGAAGAAGACTGAATAAAAAATTGTCAGAAACCATAGAATTTGGATGCACAGACTACAGCAATGAAGTTGAAATATAAAAATGAACAGGAGGATTTAATTAAACAAGATTGAAAAGTAATCACTAGCAAGAATAAATCTAAATTAGAAATTCTAAGTCAAAAGGCATAGAATCTGGTTGCACAGAGCTGGAATTGTAGTGAAAGAGAAATATAAATATAGAGAAGATTTAATTAGATGAGATGGGAAAGTGATTACTGGGAACAATAATTCTAATTAGAAATTGTCTGAAGATACAAAATGTGAATGCTCAGGCGTGAAAGAGTAGTCAAGAAGATATGTAAAAGTAAAGAACACAATTTGATTAAATCAGACTAGAAAGTAATCACTAGTAACAATAGATTTAATTGAAGATTGTCAGAAAATATAAAATCTGGAGGAAGAGATATAGAACAGCAGTGAAGAAGAAATACAAAAATGAAGAAAAGGATTGAAAAGTAATCGTTGGCAACGATAGGTTTAATTAAAAATTGTCAAACAATATAAAATCTGGATGAAGAGATATGGAACAGCAGTGAAGAAGAAGTACAAAAATGAAGAAGAGGATTGAAAAGTAATCGTTGGCAAGGATAAATTTAAATAAAATTGTCAAATAGTATAAAATCTGGATGAAGAGATATAGAACAGCATTGAAGAAGAAATAAAAATTGAAGAAGAGGATTGGATAGCAAATTGAAAATTGTCAGACGACAGAATCTGTACGCACAGACATGGAATAGTAACGAAAAACAAAAACGTAATGCAGGAAGTGGGATTACACGAAATTGGAAAGTAATCGCTGGTGACTTTCATAATCGTTTGTCATCGCGATAATCAGACGCGTCGAACATTGAATTGCATCTGTGCCGGTCATCATCCCCACTGGCATCTACTTTCTCCCGTTCCCTTTCTATGTTCCCCACAGACATCCTCCTTTCCTGTCTCATCTCTACTGTCTCACGTACTACGCATGTACTTTCACACCGAGATAATTTTAACTTAGCATTTGTCTACCCGTCGACAGTTTTCATTGACATCGAAACTACAATCACACCGAGAACTTCTTAAAACAAAAAAAAAAAAAATGAAGAGAATGAAGACCGCACAAGAATAGGAACTCGCGAGATAAACACAGTAACCGATGAATGAAATTTCAGAAATTTTCTATTATATAAATCGGAACGGATCCAACGAAGAGACGAGCGACGCACATGAGCCAGCACCAGACGATGGGAAGAGGACGATAAGAAAGAACGAGAGAGAAAGGAATATTCGACTCACCATGAATGCCCTCATGGTTGCTGCTGTTCCTTGGATTTGAGGACTGATGCTCCGCAGATGCCACGGTGCCCCTTTTATACCGGCCCTGGCCCCACTCGCATCTCGACCCATCACCTATGCTGATGAGACCCACCGGCGAATCTCTTTCTCTCTTTCTCTTCGCCACTGTCACCGAGAACGGTCTCGTTCCTATTTCTTTTTCCTCACGAACTTGACTCGCCGGACACCCCCAAGTTTCAACCTCCCATCGTCCCTGAACTCTGAACCCTTCGAGTATGCTCATTGTCCTCATCGATAGGTACCTTCAATTTTTGATCGAGAACAACCGCTTTCTAAATTCATCTAATACCTTCTGTCGGGAAGGCATTGCCTCAGTAATTCCTGTGTTTTACGTAACGGGTGACGCTATGGTATCTTACAGTTATTACAATTCTTCTAGGGGCTGCTTTTCAATCCTGGAGTTATGAACATATTACATTAACCCTTGCAGGAAGAAAGTAATTAGTGATTTCAATCAAGAGAAAACACCATGGGATCTCCGTATTATGTCCGTCCATAAATCACACACGTATGGTCAAACGAACTTTCATCTAAGCGTTCAGGAAGCATCATCCGTTTACAGGTGAACATTTTCTAAACATTTACGTAAAACGAATTTTTATCAATCTCAGTTAATAGGAAGATAAAACTGAAAATCCATTTTCACTTAGATTGTAAAAAGAAGCATGGAGGAGGAAGAGGAGGATGGTTTCAATGGAAGAATCGACGGTTTTCAATGGGACAAGTGGGATTTCTTTGAATCTGCTGTGGAATGAGAAAGTATGAATTATTGCACAGTATTTAAGGTGCTAATAGCACGCATTAAAGTCAACGTGCTCAGCCACTGCAACCCGAATTCTTTTCAACTCAGTCAATAACTTNTTATTAAATTAATTGTATCTAATATGTAAATGTTAAATAATTTCTCAAAAGCTACAAAATGTATAACACTTGGAATACAAAAATGCTTTATATTCCACGAACTTTTGATTTAACCTAACTTAACATGATGTAATAAGGAAATCGTATTGAAAGGAGTAACTACATAAATTATAGTTAAAAACTGATGCTCTTCATTCAACAGGACAAACTACAATAAATCGGTCCCTAATCGTTTCATCTATTATCCTTATTATAATGCAATAAGGAAATCGTATTAAAAGGAGCAACGATATAAACTACATTTGAAAATTGATACACTTCATGCAAGAGGACGATCGATAACGACCATAAAAACAGTAACGACAGGACAGCAATCACAAAATCTATGCCGCGAGCGAGGTGAATGGTAAAAGGATAAGCCCGCGTAATTTTGCAAGGGTGTGCGTTCGAGTTTTGCAAGGTACATCGGCATCGCCGGACGTCCCACCATGGGACTAGACAGACGAACAAAACGCTCGGAGGTAGAAAGGTGCGCGGATTCTTTAGGCCGATCGAAATGCGGAACGGCCATGGGAACATCGAGTAGAATCCCAAAGCGAGTAAAAAGCTACGTGCATTAGAAAGGGAATTTTTCGATCAAAATTCAGCCGGTTGTCACGGAAGTGATACGCCTTTGTCTCCTGCAGTGCAATCGACGTTTTCAAATGGTTGTTTTAAAAAATTGCCAGTGGGCACATTACCTCTGGCAAAAAATAGCAATTCAATGATATGCTGGATTGGCAAGAAGAGTATAGGTAATTCCTAATGAAACGAAATACTTAATTGATGAGTAGTAATAAGAAGACTAAAATATTAAAGAAAGAAGACTAAAGAACATTTTTTTTTTAAATTGACATTGGGTTACCTCTGGCAAAAAATATCAATGCAATGATACATTGTAGTGGCAAGAAGAGTGTTGGTAATTCCTAATAAAATGAAATATATAATTGATAACTAAATAATAATAAGAAGATTAAACTACTAAAGAGAGAAGACTAAAACTAATATATTATATTGGTAAGAAGAGTGTTGCTAATTCTTAAGGATGTATTGGCTATGCAGTCAATCCCAAAAGTTTATGTACCTTAGAAAAACGCATTTCCTATAATTAAAAAGAAATCAGACGTCGGAAGAATAATGCTAATAATAAATAACTACGTGCTAAAAAGTATAGAAGGAAATATCCAATTAAGTATTGACGCTGACGGAAAATTTTTTTTTCAAAATTGCGAAAAATGCTTCAAATAAAAGTTGTTTTCCTTCTAACTTCGATATTTAACGAGTTACGTATGATTATTTGGCATTTTATTGATGTTGACAAAA
>NW_017162540.1:0-227 GCF_001652005.2 Ceratina calcarata | reverse complement strand
GGTAAGCAAGTAGATTGATGGTGCCCAGTATATCTACTAGACAGGTGACGTACATCAAACAGTAATTAGAAAAGAAAAATTGTTTTTAAGGTAATTTTCTATGCAACGAATAATATTTATTAATACTATCATCCATTTATTGTTAATAAGAATTACAAGTACAATTTCCGTTATTTTACTCAATTAGTTTCATTATGTTTATTTTTCATTTGCACAACAATTATGAT
>NW_017162539.1:0-227 GCF_001652005.2 Ceratina calcarata | reverse complement strand
ACTCTACATTGGCTCTACATTTAAGAAAATTGCTTCATTTTTAGTTACCGATCATGATTCGCGTGGAACTTACACTAAAAAGAATTGCTTCCACATAATTAACTGTAGACTCAGAAAAGAAAGATCTTTTTGAATTATTGTATATAAGTATTTCCAATAATCCACTAACTTTTCCAGGTATCATACATCGTTTGTGATTCATTTATCTCATATTATATGTATATTCC
>NW_017162538.1:0-227 GCF_001652005.2 Ceratina calcarata | reverse complement strand
GCTAAGGATGCGGGTTTTGAAGTGTGTAGCCCAATCCCTCTTCCACTGAGCAATGAATCCACCTCGTGGATTGTCGACTCTGTCGCCCCAAGCAATCCTTCCTTTCATTTTTAAGTTTCGTGATCAAGTCATTTAGAGGAGGTGGTCTGATACCTATGTTATCGCCCTCATAATGGTCTAAGTTGATACTGGCCGAGGTCGTTTTATAATTGTTTGTATGAATCCGT
>NW_017162537.1:0-227 GCF_001652005.2 Ceratina calcarata | reverse complement strand
TTCCGTAGGAGTCAAAATGACTCATCTCGGTATATGGAGGTATATTGCACAAAATATTACAACAAAAAGACAAATCAAAAACCGAAAATTGTTTTACAGAATTAATTATTTGCATATTTTAGGAAAAGTCATACAAAGTTTTAGAAAAGAAAATGTACTGGAAATGAATGATTATAAGAAATGCCATACAAGTCATACTCTTGGTAGATTTAGTGTTACAGTAATTA
>NW_017162536.1:0-227 GCF_001652005.2 Ceratina calcarata | reverse complement strand
TTTCGAGATTTTTCAAGGGGTACCCCTTCAGATTTCGCGAAATTTTCGTTTTTTGTTAATAACTCCCACACCGTTGGTCCTACGAAAAAATGTATAGGGTCATTTTGTAGAGGACGACGAGATCTACAATTCCTATATAAAACTTTTTCGCTAGCTTCAATAGTTTACGAATAATTTGCAATAAACTGTTTTTTCCTTTTTCGTGAATAACTCGTTAAATATTGATG
>NW_017162535.1:0-227 GCF_001652005.2 Ceratina calcarata | reverse complement strand
TTATAAAACCTTGATTTAATTATAGCAGAAATAGGTGAAAGTTTGAGAGAAGATCGCATTTCTTAACTTTCTTATATGGATTTGTAATTAACATTTGAATAAGTTAACTATTTATATGAGATTAACACATGCTGAAAATTTTATCGAAATTAATTATTATAGTTATCAGCTGTAATTAGGTAAACCGGTGAAAATCGCGATTTTCTCATGTTTCGATGCTTGTCGCT
>NW_017162534.1:0-227 GCF_001652005.2 Ceratina calcarata | reverse complement strand
GATAACGTCAACAGAAGGGGAAATCAAACCTCCTCGACTCTTTTTCTCGGTCAACACAGAATATGTAATTTCGAATGTTAACAGTAAAGGACATTGGAAGCATTTACTTCTCTTCAAAATCGTTCTTGTTACAATGTCACGTCATAACACTCTGTTTTGATTAAATATATACATATTCGCGCCCGCAAAACTACCGCCGGCCAAAAACCAGTCTAACGGACTTCATG
>NW_017162533.1:0-227 GCF_001652005.2 Ceratina calcarata | reverse complement strand
TTTTCATCCTTCCGTGTTCCGGCGAAATTTGCATTATTTCGTAATACTTCGTCAACTTAATTAATCGTTCGACCCAGTCCGCGTGTACCGTTCTAGCCGGGCCCCCTCTCCTAGCCACTATTTTTCAATGTAATGAACACCGAAAGTAATTTCACGCAATATCGTACTTATAATTACTTGGAAATTTTCTTTGACGCTGCCCGAATCCCGAGTGCGAATTCATCGGC
>NW_017162532.1:0-227 GCF_001652005.2 Ceratina calcarata | reverse complement strand
GTACAATTGAGTAATAATTTAAGAAACTGAAATCTTTTTTCTATAACAGCCAACGTTTTCTGTAGAGATTTACTAACACTTCCTTGCTGAAGGTAGAAATTAGGCTTTTACTAGCGAGTCACAATTCGTACTTGCAGGATTAAAAAACATTTTCTTGAGAATTAGAGAAAAATGTGATATTAACATTTTTTTAGACGATTTGGTATTGCTAAATCTTTCTCTACTAT
>NW_017162531.1:0-227 GCF_001652005.2 Ceratina calcarata | reverse complement strand
AGAGTCATTGCTTATTCTTAAGATCGTCTGAACCATTTGCCATCTCCGTCTATTCGATGTTTCTAGTTCCTATCTTGTACAGGAAACAGGATGTTGGTGCACCGGGCACCGGAAACAAAAAAGAAACTTTTGTGTGGACGTCGTGAGGAGGAATAAACCGCCCCAACAGTTATGAATATTGCAGCAATGTTGTATAAATATTATACTGCAAGATTGCAATATTGCAA
>NW_017162530.1:0-1916 GCF_001652005.2 Ceratina calcarata | reverse complement strand
GGAAAAGCCCATTTTCAGCTCTTGGTGTACATTGTACTATATTTACATTGTCTGGACGTATTTTATAGAACCTATTAGCGCAATTAGAGCCCTACATATTTCTGTCGCGTTTTTGCAATTCATTTAAGTACACTCTTAGTATATTCATTCTAAAACTCTTAATGCTTCATTGCATTCGTTTGCTCAGTTCCTGTTTCATTGAAACTACGCTCTAATGCGGCGATTTGATTAAAACTATGCTCTAATATTTTTGTTTTATTAAAACTATGCGTTGTTAAAATCGGGTAATAAACAATGAGAATATAACGAAGAACGACGCGATTATCATCGAGTTAACACTATTACCTCCGTTATCGGGGCCCTCGAATAAATGGTTGTTAGCGCCTAACCACTTATCTACAGTTGACTTGTGCTTCTTAATCCATTCCAAGTTCTTTGTCGCCTTTGCTATGGCATTTAGCTCCGGTAGCACCAGATCTCTATTCAACAAAAATTTGCTCAGCTGAAATCAAACAAACAATTCTCTACATGGCAATTTCAATTTCAAAATTCTTTATTAACCACAAATTGACGGGTGTTTAGGACTTGCTTGTATAATCACAGGATCGCTTATATAATATAATCGGAGGATGTAGCGAGGTTGTAAAATTTGTTAAGTGGCTGAAACCGGTATCCACTTAAAGGGGTAGTACAAAGCAAAATGTCAATGTNACTTCGAGGATTTCTTTAAGGTGGACCATAAAAAGTAAGCAGAAGTAGAAATTATACGACTTGTATACAATGTACAATTATAAGTCAAATGCAATTGTATCAAAAAGTGCCAAAACCATATATCATAAGTAAAAAATTGCTTCACTTAAGAAAGCGCATCATAAAAATTTTATACACCTTTCTAATAGGTTGACGGTTCACATATTGGACATAGCTTCTTATCCCGTTTCTCAAACTTTTGAAGATATTACGGTTCACACAACCTTAAGTAAACGTAACAATGACTCTAGTAAAAAGAAAGAAAGATAGGAAGTTAATTACAATTTTTCGATGCGTTCGGATTCTTTGACTAGGAAATCTAAAACAAGCCGCGGACCGGCCGGATATCTGAGCAGGATGTCTGGCGCAGCGGTTCTGGGATTAATCTTGGATTGAGAGTTGAGTTCAGGTATTCTGTCAGAATTTTAGAAGAGTTGGAACAGGCTAAGGCCGGCATCTGATCCAACGTATCGTCATCGGGCATAGATGCAATTATGTACTCCAGAGTATGGGTCCATGTGCTCTGATTCGCGTTCCTGACCCCAGCACAGAGAATTTCCGTCTTCAGGTTAACATCCAATCTGTGCACAAAAGTATCTTAAGAATTTGTTGGAAAAAGTTATTTATCAAATGATACCAATATGACATTAACCCCCATAACATACAATGACGTCTGGGAGACGTTTTCGTTCCACGTACCATTATAGACTTTGAAGTCTCTGAGAAAACTTAACTATTTAGCATTAATTAGTAATGTAATTTAAATAGTATTTTTCGGTCGCATAAAATTCTGTTTTATTAGTATGTCAAGGGGTTAACTGCCTGTCACATATTTATCTCTGGACTGCGGATTTTATGCATTTATGAGGGAATGGAATATAAATGTTAATGAGAATATAAAATGTACAGGGTGGTCCACGCAACGTGTGCATCGTTATAACTTCCAAACTATGCGTTGCACGAAAGAATGTTATTGTATACAAAAGTTACATAGTTTAAAAGAGTACACTATGTAGTGCGTTCATTTTTTTATAGGTATAGGCGTTTCGGAGATTTGGAGGTCAACATTGTTTCTTTAAACAGAATACTATATATTTTATACCAAAATGTAGTAGAGTATCGAATTGTAAGTAAAAAAAGTATTGACCATTATTAGTCCTAAACCT
>NW_017162529.1:0-227 GCF_001652005.2 Ceratina calcarata | reverse complement strand
GGTAGTAAGGTTGCGCGAAGGGGAAACCGCGGAAATGGCGGTAGGAAGGAACATAGAGGTAAACGGTGGTATAATAATAGTCTACTCTACTGAAAGAGAGAGGAAGTGGTATAAGCGAGGCGATTGCCGTTCCGAGTGCCGCTGCCGAGTGCCGCACGGGCGAGACCCGCGCCGCCGCCGCCGCCGCCGCTCGCTCCTCTTCTCGTTTTCGAGGTAGTACCTACGCT
>NW_017162528.1:0-227 GCF_001652005.2 Ceratina calcarata | reverse complement strand
CTACGGAAAAAATGCATTAGACCTTTCTTGTAGAGGATGACGAGATCTACAATTTTCATATAAAACTTTTGCGCTAGCGTCAGTAGTTTCAGAGTTATTGACGAAAAACGAAAAAACAGTTTTTTGAAAATTACTCGAAAACTATTGACGCTAGCGAAGAATTTTTACATGAAAATTGTAGATCTCGTCATCCTCTACAAAAAAGATCTGATGCAATTTTCCCGTAA
>NW_017162527.1:0-227 GCF_001652005.2 Ceratina calcarata | reverse complement strand
GTTATTTTTATATTATTATATTTATTAGTCTACATTATACGAAGAATGACCCGGTCGGACGTTCGCAAAAGCACATTCCATCACATTCGGTTCGGTATCCTCATGGGTATCCTAGCGATAACCTTAGAGCATATACTACTAGAGGCAGCATGTCGTGCTCGGCAAGTGTGGTCAGTGCAGTGATGTAAGATTTGCGGAATTTCGATCGCCGCGCGTACGGTGAGGAA
>NW_017162526.1:0-227 GCF_001652005.2 Ceratina calcarata | reverse complement strand
CTCCGCCTACGAGAATCTTACTAAAACAGGTAAGCGGAAGACTGCGTACTATGAGAACAATTTGGACTTGATCTCGCAGGTTGCGGGTTGGGCGAATCTACCCACCTCTGAGGTTGGAGTAATGGATGTTACCATATCGTGGAGGGGAGTCTGGTCACCTGCGTCCGTTGTATATTTGATGGGACTCGGTCTCCCGATGAGCGACCTCAGAGGATTGTCCACTAGGG
>NW_017162525.1:0-227 GCF_001652005.2 Ceratina calcarata | reverse complement strand
ACCATGGCTCCACCCCATTTCAAGGCCTAACACTAGTTCTGGGACACCCTGTACTGGAAATTTAGTAATGTATTGCAAAAGTCGATGGATTCTGATTAATAAATTAATCCAAACGAATTTTGACATTTTTATTTCACGATCCTTCACCAAATCAACAATTATGGAAATATGTATTTAATATTAGAAGTCTTTTACTTCTCCTTCCCTTCAATAATTTAATATATAAC
>NW_017162524.1:0-227 GCF_001652005.2 Ceratina calcarata | reverse complement strand
CAATAATAGTAGTAAAAGAAAATGAGTATAGAATGCAACATTTATTATAAAAAAAACTAGATTACATTAAACAATAAATTAGAAGTATTACTCCTAATTTTTGTTTCGAGTGTTCAGATAATTTCTAGATTTTTCAATAATTTCGTTTTTACATTTTAAATTGTTGTACTTAAATTACTTTGCAGCTAACGTAATTACACCTTTCTGCAACTTTCCGTTTTTCTTTT
>NW_017162523.1:0-227 GCF_001652005.2 Ceratina calcarata | reverse complement strand
ACATTATTCAAACTAAAAATGACACTATGTTTTTAAAATCAAAATTAAATTGTACTTTTTATTTTACAGCCTAAATTCGAAAAAGATTGTCCAAAAGTATGGATCAATTATAATTGATTTTGCTTATTTTAAATCAGCTAATACTTATGAGCAAAAAATAGAAAATGATCCTGTAAGTACATTGACAATAATAGAATTCTATTCAAATAATCTATTTTTCTCTCTTT
>NW_017162522.1:0-227 GCF_001652005.2 Ceratina calcarata | reverse complement strand
GAATAGAATTGAGGCCGAACTAAAGGAAGTGGAGAACCGGATTTGGCCCGCTGGTCAGTGTTACCCTTAAAAAAGGGAAAGTATATATCAAACTTCGAAGACAGCAGGAAAGAGTAACGGAGAGTGAAAAGGCCCCTCAGGCCCTTGACGATAGAAACTAATCAGTAGACTGAGGATTTTTATACAAATTAAAATCAATCATTATATTAATGTAATTTGTATAAATT
>NW_017162521.1:0-227 GCF_001652005.2 Ceratina calcarata | reverse complement strand
TTGCGAGACGTCGTGTAAGGAGCAGCTTCTTTGCGCGGGTCGTTACCGCTGATGCTCTCTCTGCAATCTCTATTGTATCCGGGTTAAGATAAGTGCCAAGAGGTACATACGTCCTGTGTGACGTCCTACCGGCTATCATTCTTTGGGCAGTCGTTCAACCAGGCGTCCGTACGGACGTAATGTTGTAATTCACGGCTCGTCGGTCAAGCGGTTTGTAACGCCGTAAT
>NW_017162520.1:0-227 GCF_001652005.2 Ceratina calcarata | reverse complement strand
CCTTACGAGTTATTTGAGGTCGTCATGTTAGGAGACTCACACTTTATACATAGTTTATTTCTTATTCGACAGTAGATTTCAAATTAATGTCGATTGCATTTCGTCATTATTTTCCGGAGTAAAAATGTGCTTTTTGTTTCAATAATTCACCTCAAAGTAAGTGAGTCGGACTATTCTTCCTTGAAAGTTGTGCGTCTCCTCTTTCCGGCTACGCATGAGCACATCCT
>NW_017162519.1:0-962 GCF_001652005.2 Ceratina calcarata | reverse complement strand
CATCAGTACAGAGGTATTTACCTATAAACAAATTAAATAAAAGATAAAAGAGCTGAGGTGCAATAAGAGGTATAATGAGTTTACAGAGGATAATTTGCTGTGGTGCTTAAAAAATAGAAACATGGAGAAAAGTATGTCAACAATAAGTAAGATATGGCAACTTTGAAAATGCAAATAAATATTGGTTAGAAGAGGGGGAGGAACTGTGCACTTTGTGTGATTTAGATTAGGAGACATTTGATCACTATTTAAATAGAAGAATGCAAGAAAACGAAAGAGTGAACAGAAAACTTGCCTGAGGAAAAATATAACAAAATCAAATCAAGTTGATTATTAAAGGAAGAGGAATCACAGGCTTAGTTAAGACAACTGATGAGATAGAAAAATGGAAGAGATGGAAAGTGGAAAAAGAGAAGCAAGACACGAATCTACTTGTACACAGTACAAAGTAGTCCAAAGTATTTTGGATTACTGGATATTATTATAGTGTAATAGGATGTGTGTGAGGAGACGCCAGTATGTGTGTGTGGGGCAAATATTAGATGGTAAGTTGCAGTTTTCTTCTCAATTGCATACATATGACAAAGTACATTAATAGAGATATGCTTAGGTAGTCTATGTAGTCTAGTCTGGGCTCTATTATTGACCAAAGACTAGAAGTGAAGTTTAATAATAAGAAAAAATCGATTTACTAATTTTTTTCATTACGAGTAACTTGTTTTTAATTTGGAATAATTTTCATTTATATTTCAACGTAGTTCATGTTATTAATTTTGAAATTTCGCATTTTGAATATGCAACTTCCATTTTAGGCAGAATTTTATGTAGACATCCAGTCTCTTCCTGGAGGGTCACTGACAATAAGTAGACAGCGTATATGCAATATCATGCAAATGTATATTTTCATAGAAAGTAGACGAAGTTTTGGGACCTCGATAGAAATTTACAGTCGTCCATAAAGG
>NW_017162518.1:0-227 GCF_001652005.2 Ceratina calcarata | reverse complement strand
TCATTCTACATACTTATTTAAACCATTTAAACTTGGAAAATTGCTGTATTTTAATTTTTGCATGTAAAAACCTAATTTGTCTGTACTAAATGGGCTTAGGCCACTTTCAAAATAAACAGCTCGTATAATTATTAAATAACATTCCTAAATAATTCAATAATTATTTAATTAAGTAATCATAAATAATTATAAAAAACTTCTTTTCAATCTTTATTAGAATTGTATTA
>NW_017162517.1:0-227 GCF_001652005.2 Ceratina calcarata | reverse complement strand
GTCTGAATAAACAACGAAAAGATATTAAAAGAAATTAACAAATATATCAATAAAAAAATATAATAATCTAAAAATCCTTATTTATATTTATTACATTATAACTTGAAAAACACTCGAGTTGAAACGTAGTTAGACTAAAAGCGTGGAGAGTGGTAACACGAGTTAAATGACTCCAGAAATCTAACATAGATACCTACTCCCGAGTCGGAAACGATCCAAGATAAAGG
>NW_017162516.1:0-227 GCF_001652005.2 Ceratina calcarata | reverse complement strand
GGCGAGAGACTCTTAAATCTCCGTAGAGACTTTACGTGGCGATTTATTGTAGCAGATGTCTCAAAAGCAATAATCGGCGCAGATTTTTTACATTACTATAACTTATTGGTAGATTTAAGACATAAAAGATTGTTAGACGGCAACACTCTGTTGTATAGAACAGCGGAGTTACTTACAATAGATACTCCAGCAATTTCCACTATAAGTAAAGATAATCCATGCGAAAC
>NW_017162515.1:0-227 GCF_001652005.2 Ceratina calcarata | reverse complement strand
GAAAGCGAATCCGGGTCCTATTCCGGAACCCGGCAGCGGAACCGCATACAAATCCGGGCCCTCAATCCAAGGTAACCCAAAATTGTCTAGATACGCCGTCGGCATTCCAGTTCCCTGGAAACTTCTAGCAGGGAGATAGGGTTTGAAACGCGGAAAGCACCTCAGCACAGGAACAGCATAGATTTTCCCGCACGGCTCGCTTCCCCTCTTTTTCGGCCGTATTTCGA
>NW_017162514.1:0-227 GCF_001652005.2 Ceratina calcarata | reverse complement strand
CTTTTCCTCACCATACGCGCGGCGATCGAAATTCCGCAAATCTTACATCACTGCTTACATCAAGACTTTTAGTTCCACTTTTCCTCATCATACGCGCGGCGATCGAAATTCCGCAAATCTTACATCACTGCATTACACTCTTATGGGACCTTCCACCAGGGATCTCGTAACTTTACGTGCACGGCTCGCTTCCCCTGTTTTTCGCCCGTTTTTCGATCCCCACTACT
>NW_017162513.1:0-227 GCF_001652005.2 Ceratina calcarata | reverse complement strand
GCTTTTACGGATAAAATGCTAACGCCATGAGCCGTCTTCTTGCCAACGGTGAGACGTCGCCATCCGCCGGATTCTACGACGTAGGGTGGTCCGGGGGAGTTCCCTCGGTGGAAGAATGTATACTTTTCCCACAGGAGGAAGATGATGAGCTCGCGGGTGCGAGATATGTCGCGGAATCCCGCGTTGAGAACGTGGATCGCCCACGCTCTTAACAGGATCCGCTGAAT
>NW_017162512.1:0-227 GCF_001652005.2 Ceratina calcarata | reverse complement strand
ACAATTTTATTAGTAACAGTTGATTTCAATTGTTATACATAATGTATAAATGTAAGTAACATAGAGTAACAGTTGTTATACATAAACGATAACTACTCTTCGGACATGGTGGTCAACGCCGAAGCTAGGTAAAAGTGGGAGACATTTATGCGTTCATGTGGGGTAATCACTTTGTGTGCGATTATACTTTGGTTGACATACAAAAACGTTTGTATGAAACACAAGAC
>NW_017162511.1:0-227 GCF_001652005.2 Ceratina calcarata | reverse complement strand
TTTTAAAAATAATGTATCAATTCATTTCTCTTATTAAAATTCTGACGAGACGGTTCTGTATCTCCTACAGATTTATAAGGATTTATCAATGGTTTTACTTTGAAGACTATCGGATAAATTATAGATATGAGAGTATTCACATATAAAATACGTATTCTTTGTCTCTCCACGATCGAAGCCGACCGATTTGAATCCTCTGATCCGTCTACCGTTTTAACCAAGTTAGA
>NW_017162510.1:0-227 GCF_001652005.2 Ceratina calcarata | reverse complement strand
TCCTCCGTCGCAGTAAGGGTTAGGCTAGGTTAGCCCAGGTTGGGTTTACTGCTTGTTAGGTTAGGTCCAGGCAGATTTATTGCGCGCTGAGAAGGTTTTAGCATTCTTTTTATGTATTTATGAAGGAATTCTGTAATAAAGTCTGGAAAAAATTTTTATTGGTTTTAGTATGAATGAAATTTTGATTTTTGCTTTTGTAATTTTTTACTGGAAATCCTGTTGAATGT
>NW_017162508.1:1739-2420 GCF_001652005.2 Ceratina calcarata | reverse complement strand
ACCCAATGGACATTATGAATTCCTAAAAGTACCATTTGGTCTTTGTAATTCGCCACCTGTTTTTCAGAAATTTATCCATGCAGTATTTAGTAAGGTAATAGCGGCTGGCATCGCTCGTACGTATTTGGATGACATTATAGTGTTAGCTAGCGATACAGTGTCCGCAATCGAGAACCTTAGAACTGTGTTAAGTGTAGCGTCTCAGCACGAATTAGTAATTAATTGGAGCAAATGTAATCTTCTGCAGACGAGAGTTGAGTTTTTGGGACATATTGTTGAAAATGGTCATGTTCAGCCGTCGGAAGATAAAACTAAAGCCGTTATCAAATTTCCAAAGCCGCAATTTATAAAGGATGTTCAGAGTTTTCTGGGTTTAACAGGATATTTTAGGAAATTTATCCATCAGTATTCGGTTATAGCGAGACCATTGTCGAATTTGTTAAAAAAGGACAGTAAATTTAAATTTGAGACGGCTGAACAGGAGGCGTTTGATAAACTTAAACTAATTTTAAGTGGTATGCCAGGTATGAAATTGTATTGTATGGGTGCTGAAACTGAGCTACATACCGATGCATCTAGTTTAGGGTATGGAGCGATTTTAATGCAACGCGATAACGAGGATGGTATTTTTCACCCCGTTTATTATGCAAGCGGAAAAACCACACCTGCTGAGGAAAAATA
>NW_017162508.1:0-675 GCF_001652005.2 Ceratina calcarata | reverse complement strand
GTTAAAACTATTACATTATAGATTTGTGTGATTCTGACGAGGAATTCGAAAACGAAGTGCCGCGACCGCCGACGCCCGTCGAGTTGTTAGACACCGACGAGGCAGTCAAAGTGAACAATCACAGACTTATTCACAAAGACATTTTGCTCGATTACGTGCGCTAGGCGACAACCGAAACCATGCCGGAAAGTGTTTTCAACTGGTGAGACGAACTTTATAACGAACAATTCGCTGAGTAAACTCGCGTAATGGCACGCGATACAAGGTCCGCAAAGAAGACCACCGAAGAAGCCATGGAAGACGACACACGCATCCTACAGAGGATGCTTGAAGAGAAAGAGAAGAGGCTCCGCACCCAAGACGACTGTCTCGACAAGGAACGTCGGGAACGGGAGCAGCTTGAATGAGAACTAACAACAATGCAACAAGAATTGGCTGCAGCATTAGAAGCTGGCCGATCAGCACGATCGGCTACCGCATCGACGATACCGTTCGAAACGGAACCTATCGTCCGTCCGGAGAATAACGATTAGGGAACGAACGAAGCTCTAAACCTAGTACCTACCTTCGACGGACAGAACATTACGCTTGCCGCCGCGCAAGAGATATTGTACCGTGCCACTGCGAGCGCACGCTAGCCAGACTAATTACCACGCGACTCCGTGGAAGAGCCGC
>NW_017162507.1:0-227 GCF_001652005.2 Ceratina calcarata | reverse complement strand
AAAATGAGGAGGAGCTGAGGTGATTTTAAACAACTTTCTCCTTTGCGAAAAAGTTATCCGAGGCGTGGTTATTGAGTTATTAACAAAAATTCCTGACCAATCAGAGCGCGAGTATACAAGGCGGGCAGGAGCGTGACAACCGCCTCGTGCGTTGTCGCGCCCGTACATCGCACTCGTGACGAGAGCATAGGTTTAAAGAAAAGTTGCATGCAAAAACGAACTCATAA
>NW_017162506.1:0-227 GCF_001652005.2 Ceratina calcarata | reverse complement strand
TATAATTAAAAAGAAATCAGACGTCGGAAGAACAATGCTAATAATATATAGCTACGTGTTAAAAAGTATAGAAGAAAATATCCAATTAATTATTGATCCTCGCGAAAAGCTTTTTATACAGAAGTTGTAGGCACTGACATGCTCTACAAAGAAAGATTCTATGCATTTTTCTTCTAAATCCAGTATTTAACGAGTTACATATGATTATATGGCATTTTATTGATGTT
>NW_017162505.1:0-227 GCF_001652005.2 Ceratina calcarata | reverse complement strand
CTTTCAAACAATTTGTACATGAATTATGCTATCAATCATTAAATGAAAAATGATACCAATTGTTGCATTATTATCTACTGATTAACGATATAAATAATGACTTCCTGTTATTACGCACAATTATCAATCACCTTAAATATGTGTTTAAACGGTATTGTCTGTACCGATTGGTGAATGGAAAATGAAATTAATTGAGGGCAGACTTGATATTATTCAGACGAAATGAA
>NW_017162504.1:0-227 GCF_001652005.2 Ceratina calcarata | reverse complement strand
GGTACAGAAAATTAAAGAAAAGTGTAATAGCACAAGGTGCACGATGTACAGAAGCGGATCCATACGTGTATGTATACGGAAATGAGGGAGACCGTGTGATTATAGTTATTTATGTTGACGACATACTTTTAGCATCAAAAAGCATTAAAGAATCAAATAAAGTAAAATTGTTACTAAAACAAGAATTTGAAATGACGGACATGGGACCAGTTAAAAATATTCTCGGT
>NW_017162503.1:0-227 GCF_001652005.2 Ceratina calcarata | reverse complement strand
TCTTAAACATTATCTTACGATGAATCATGCTGCCGATCACTGTGTGATTTCAACAATGCTTACTCTGTATCCGTTGATAAACGATCGCATTTATAAGGGATTTTCCAGTAAAGTCAGAGATAGAGTAGAAAAGCCACCCGAAGGTAGCAGAGAATTACGAAGGCAAGGTCAGAGTGTATTTTCTTCCAGAAATTTTCTGACTACGCCAGAATCGGCCGGTGTAGAGG
>NW_017162502.1:0-227 GCF_001652005.2 Ceratina calcarata | reverse complement strand
CGGACGGTAGACACGGTTTTCGACTTGGCTATAATTCTCTGTGCACACGCGCGTGCCCGCGCCGTTATTAAGTGGCTCGTTAATATTAGAAGCGTATTCGAATCGCTGCGATATTCGAACAGCGATGCTAATTCAATTTACCATGGCTGGGCCCGCTCCGGTAAATTTGCAAGTGCGCGCAATCAATAACGTACCCTCCTCTTCCTCTCCCCCCCCCGCCTATCAAG
>NW_017162501.1:0-227 GCF_001652005.2 Ceratina calcarata | reverse complement strand
ATCGGTAAAGGACTTATTAACTAAGATCGGCCGGCCATGGCCCAATGAAATATTATGATTATCCTTAACAGCTATTCCATTGTCCCTTTTTTTAATAAGCAGTTCATTGTTACTCACTAGGATGCTTCTGGCTTGAAGTTTAAACGCCTCCGTTTTAGCAGCAACATTGCTAACCATTTTTGGTTTCATATTTAGTCGACTACCAGAATTATGTAGACGAAGCTCTT
>NW_017162500.1:0-227 GCF_001652005.2 Ceratina calcarata | reverse complement strand
TCCGATAGTCAACACACATTCTGTAATCTCCCGTTTTCTTCTTTACCAATGTAATTGGACTCGCGTATGGCGAATTAGATTCCCTAATGATTCCGTTTTTTAACAATTCCTCGATGATGTCGCGGACAATCCTCTTCTCGGTCTCGGCAAGTCGATAGGGATGGTATACAACCGGTTCGTCCGTTAAACATTTAATCTCTATCGACGCGGCGTTAGTTTTTCCAAGG
>NW_017162499.1:0-227 GCF_001652005.2 Ceratina calcarata | reverse complement strand
GGTGTACATTGTTTCGCTGAAACTGTAAATAGTACTGTCTACGTATAATCAAAATATAGAGTCCAGAATGAATGGACGTCAGTTTGGAAATGTCAGTGCTCCAGGCTACACGTGCCACAATTTAGAACAAAATTCTGAAAGTTTCCAACAGTCTTATAACGATATATGGAAGTCATAACAGTACGTATTAATAGAGTACAATTGTATATATTTAATATATATATGTA
>NW_017162498.1:0-3990 GCF_001652005.2 Ceratina calcarata | reverse complement strand
ATAACGACACCTCGCAGCCCCGCGAGGAGCATGGGACTGGCCCCGTCCATAATCAAGCCCCCACGACGATGCGAGAAACGCAACGGGCGGTCCTCCGTCCGCCGGATACGGTTTCTGACGCGCTCGTACTCAGGGATCATCTTGATACGGCGGGCGTTGTAATGCCTGATTCTCGACCGCAGCACTCCGCAGTCCTCCCAATCCAGCTGGCGGGCCGGATAGCCCACCGGCACTATCACAGCCCGCACTTCGAACGTGGGCCCGAGGGTCTGAACACCACCCGAATCCACGGCCCCCTAAAAAAAAAAAAAGCACAAGCAATTAGAAATCTGAACGGGAACAGGAAAACACAAATAGGGCACGCGAGGAAGACCAGACCTCCCCCCCCCCCCGGGCTCCCGCGGAACACGATCAAAAAAGAGAAGAACACACCATAAGGAACAGATTATTGAAGTCCAGCTCCATTTCAAAGGTAAAACAGCAACGACAGATAAGGCGCACCAAAAAGCCTGGAAACAAGAAAACGGAATAAGAGAAACAGAAAACGCCGACAACAAACGAGGCGCAAAAGACACGTACGATCAAAACAGCAGACGCGACATACCCGAACTAAAACGGAGATAACCACCGCAAGCTCGACCCTTTACCGCACACACACCGGCCCGCACGCCAATCCGAACACACCCACACAAACACAAACTGACCGACCGCCGGACTCGCGAAACGAAGGACAGAAAAAACGAAACCGACCAACCAGGAACGGGCACAGCCACGGCAAAGGAAGGCAAACAGACCACCGGACAAACGCGAGAAAACGACCCGAAAACCGGGAGAACACCCAAAACTAGAACGCCCGACAAAGGTGAACGCCCGACAAAACAGACCAAAAGCCCACGGGGAAGGAAGAGAAAGCAAGGCCACCACCCCCCGAAAAGAGGAACCGAGAAACAACGTCAAACACCCGAAACACGACAACAACGCGACACACAACGAAAACAGACACACAGGCACCAAGCACAAGGAGACGCCTGAACTACGGAAACCTAGACGACAGAAACCAACGGCCGTAGAACGAACAGAACAACAATCAGAGAAAAGAACAAGACTAGAAGCCATAATGGCGCGATACAAAAACGGACGCGACTCGCATAGGGAGAGAAGCGCACAAAAACGAGAACGAACCAGGAAACGACCCAAGAACAAGCAAGACGGAACAACCACGCCCCGGAACACAGCACGAGCAATGAAGAAAGAGACAGGGGGGGACCGGGCCCCGAGAACGGCTATAAATACGGGAAACGAGCTGCAGGAAGGAAACAGTAGACCCCCCGAGACAAGCGTGAAGACCGGCAACCATGAGCTAACAACACCAGAGAACAAGAAGAGTCCCGAACTATCGAAGAACAATCGTACCAGAGGACTACCCGGAGACCAGGCTGACGCCCGCAGAATGCGAGGACTTCAGGGACGCACTGGCAACATGAGCAGGACGATACATGGAAGCAAGGACNCTCCCGCGGAACACGATCAAAAAAGAGAAGAACACACCATAAGGAACAGATTATTGAAGTCCAGCTCCATTTCAAAGGTAAAACAGCAACGACAGATAAGGCGCACCAAAAAGCCTGGAAACAAGAAAACGGAATAAGAGAAACAGAAAACGCCGACAACAAACGAGGCGCAAAAGACACGTACGATCAAAACAGCAGACGCGACATACCCGAACTAAAACGGAGATAACCACCGCAAGCTCGACCCTTTACCGCACACACACCGGCCCGCACGCCAATCCGAACACACCCACACAAACACAAACTGACCGACCGCCGGACTCGCGAAACGAAGGACAGAAAAAACGAAACCGACCAACCAGGAACGGGCACAGCCACGGCAAAGGAAGGCAAACAGACCACCGGACAAACGCGAGAAAACGACCCGAAAACCGGGAGAACACCCAAAACTAGAACGCCCGACAAAGGTGAACGCCCGACAAAACAGACCAAAAGCCCACGGGGAAGGAAGAGAAAGCAAGGCCACCACCCCCCGAAAAGAGGAACCGAGAAACAACGTCAAACACCCGAAACACGACAACAACGCGACACACAACGAAAACAGACACACAGGCACCAAGCACAAGGAGACGCCTGAACTACGGAAACCTAGACGACAGAAACCAACGGCCGTAGAACGAACAGAACAACAATCAGAGAAAAGAACAAGACTAGAAGCCATAATGGCGCGATACAAAAACGGACGCGACTCGCATAGGGAGAGAAGCGCACAAAAACGAGAACGAACCAGGAAACGACCCAAGAACAAGCAAGACGGAACAACCACGCCCCGGAACACAGCACGAGCAATGAAGAAAGAGACAGGGGGGGACCGGGCCCCGAGAACGGCTATAAATACGGGAAACGAGCTGCAGGAAGGAAACAGTAGACCCCCCGAGACAAGCGTGAAGACCGGCAACCATGAGCTAACAACACCAGAGAACAAGAAGAGTCCCGAACTATCGAAGAACAATCGTACCAGAGGACTACCCGGAGACCAGGCTGACGCCCGCAGAATGCGAGGACTTCAGGGACGCACTGGCAACATGAGCAGGACGATACATGGAAGCAAGGACAGCGAAAGGGGCTCAGATCCCACACCTAAGATTCGAGGAATTCCACAAAGGAAACGGGGGCATAACAGTGACATGCAAGACAACATTCACGGCAGACTGGTTGGTGAAAGCAGCAAAGCATATAAAAATGCCAAGCGGCGTCAAACTGAGGGTCGACGAAGGGACAACGCCCGGGGCCGAAACGTTAAGTTGAGAAGGTATAGGAAAAAGCGTGTAAAAGTCGGGTGTTTTAAAGGGGCCCAGTGGCCCGCAGAGCGAATAGGTCATCTGCGCAGGCTCGAAACGCCGGACGGAATGAAGGAGAGGTTCGTCCGGCACGGCCGAGCGAGACGCAGACAGAGATATACGGTATGAAAGAGAGGATACGTTTCTCTCACTCCCACCAGAGATTTTTCGCAGCATCGCTGGAGCGAACGATAGAAACATTTAAAAAAATGAAGAATGACGATTGGCGAAGGAAGTAGGCTGATGTATACTTGAAAGCCCACCTTCGCAACGTCATTCGTTATCTCAAGCATTTTATCGCCCTGCTTTCTTTACGTTCATTGACCACTTGTAGCGAAGCTAGGCATGACTTTCGGCGAATCTCCTGCTGGACCGAAAAATAGGGAACGGCAAACGCTCGCATTTTTTTGAAGGAGCAGGCGTGGGTGGGGTGGCTTCGCTGCAAGTGGTCCATGAAAGTAAACAAAACAGAGCGATGAAATGCATGACATAGCGAATGACGAGCGAGGGAGGGCTTTCAAGTATTCAAATCAGTCTACTTCCTTCGTCAATCATCATTCTTCATTTTTCAAAATGCTTCTATCGGTCGCCCTATTGTAATGACGATAAAATGCCAATGCAATTCCATAATGAACGACGAGGGAGGGCAGGAATATTTTTAGTTCATATTCCCGAGGAACAAGTTTCCTGAAAAAAGAAAATTTTTATTATGCTCTTGAACATGTACCACTTGTGTACCGTTCGAAATTGTTATTGCAGGAACACGTGCAATGAAAATAGCCATTCGGAGTCGCAAGTAGGTTTCGGTTCCGATGTGACGAAAGTGACAGGTAGATTCGGCCACCCGCCAACATCTGGCAACTATATAAACGACCGCGCGAGGAAAGGTTTTATACCTGCACCTTTGCGAGATGATCACCACCACCCACAAGTACTGGGTACCATGGCATTAACCTCCTGAACAACTCATTCCTAGGTCCTCGTAGACTATATGATTGATCACGTAGCATTGAATTTATTTTACTTCCTTCAGCGTTACCCTCACCATATAGTGTATGGCATCCGATTCCTATTGACTCTACAACATGATGGACGTTATTCCAGAACATGTACCCTGTCATTATATCTAGAGTGATAGT
>NW_017162497.1:0-227 GCF_001652005.2 Ceratina calcarata | reverse complement strand
CTAGCGCTGGGACTTGAGGTCCTACAGAGGCCTCCACCCTTACAAAGTGCAACGAAGCGGTGAGTCAGAGCAGCAGAACACCGTGCACTGAAAAATCATCGCGTACGGTTCCGGTCGCTGTTCGGAGTAGTTCGAACGACCGAAGCCGAGTGCGGATAGCCTCCGAAGAATGCAGTCCGCTATAGCACGCTGTTGAGTTGATTCAGCGTGCGGCTCGAAAAGTGACT
>NW_017162496.1:0-227 GCF_001652005.2 Ceratina calcarata | reverse complement strand
GAATAAAAGAATGTTAAGATTATGGAATATAATCGAATAATCGAATAATAAATTCAGAAATATTCACGAAACAAGACGGTGAGAATAAGAACCTGGAACGTCAAAACAATTTAAGGTTGTCCTTAAATAAAAACAACGACAAAGCATTGGAATGTTAAGAGTTATTAAGTATTATATTTTGATTTCATTTATAAACAATATAAATGCCACAAAGAGAGAATTTTGTA
>NW_017162495.1:0-227 GCF_001652005.2 Ceratina calcarata | reverse complement strand
CAAAACGAATAAATCGTAGGATTTCCTTGAACTTTTCTCTGGCTATAGTTTTCCTGAAAAATTCGGGACCCCACTTTGCTGACCATAAATAACTCAGTTTTAAATTTTTTACCTCATAGGCTCCACGAGCATATAAAATCCCAATAAATGCACGTATTTTCGGTAATGTTGTTGTCCAATTGTACCCCAAAATTCGGCGGCCTTTTTCTTCTTTGCACTTTTTTACA
>NW_017162494.1:0-227 GCF_001652005.2 Ceratina calcarata | reverse complement strand
TTCAGGCAGTGCCTGTCGAAGACGGCGGTGCTGCTGAAAGGCTATTTCGGCAAACCCATCGGTTATTGTCAATAATAATGGCCAAAACTAATCCGCTACCCGAAAGACGTCCGGCTCAGCATCGACAATAATCGCGCCGAACGAGCGATAAAGCAGTTCGTGAGAGGGCGCAAGAACTGGTTTTATTCGCTAATACAGAAGCAAGGGCTTATGCTGCGCTTCCTGTA
>NW_017162493.1:0-227 GCF_001652005.2 Ceratina calcarata | reverse complement strand
AAGTAACGTAACTATTGACTACCCACAACCGTGGAAAATCACTATTTTATTATGTAACGACGTACCACTCGTACACGAAACGACAAAAGGTATGAATCCAGTTATGAACGGATTACCCGGGAACGAGAACTTCGAACGCATGATCCCGTTCGAAGTATGAACAATTTCTTGACAATCTCCCATACGGTTTGAGAAAATAATAGGTATGTATCTCCCCACTCGGGTTT
>NW_017162492.1:0-227 GCF_001652005.2 Ceratina calcarata | reverse complement strand
GCTCTCGCGTGGTGCAAGCTTTCGGAAGATTCTTCTTATACACACACACACACACCTGTTTTGTTGGTGAAAACCAGAGGTTGCGCGAAGATGCGCGTCGGGTGATCTCGAAGAGAAACGGTGTCCGTGTCCGTGTCCGTGTCCGTGTCCGTGACCGTGACCGTGGCCGTAGCCGTGACCGTGACCGTGACCGTGACTCCCACCGAATCCGGCGAGACTCTTTCGCG
>NW_017162491.1:0-227 GCF_001652005.2 Ceratina calcarata | reverse complement strand
TTCTATGTTTAATGCCATGTGTTTGCTTTCTGTTACAGGTGTTCTAAATTAATATTCTTTTACTTATTTATTTTATCTACTTTATATATTGTATTTTTTTACGTCCATTGCGACTACTTCTTCATATTTTCTACGTTTTGTTACGCGTGTTTTGCTTTCTGTTACAGGTGTGCCAGATTGGTATTCTTTTAATTATTTATTTTATCTATTTTGTATATTGTACTTTT
>NW_017162490.1:0-227 GCF_001652005.2 Ceratina calcarata | reverse complement strand
GTTCTAGTATACTTCGTCTAGTATAGTAACCGTAGCTATAGTAACATATCCATAGTCTTAGTCTAGTATAACGAATAAGCCGTATTCCGTCTGCGTCCGCCATGTTGTATGTGTTAGCATAAGATTCTTTGTACGTCATACGTCTACCGCGACAATTCGTTAGCCTAACGCGCGCACTTTTCTTCGTAGCTCGCGACGCCTAGCCGACGACACCCCGGGACCCGCGC
>NW_017162489.1:0-227 GCF_001652005.2 Ceratina calcarata | reverse complement strand
CGTATAAAAAGTTCTCGCTAGCATCAATAGTTTACGAGTAATTTGCGAAAAACTGTTTTCTCGTTTTTCGTCAATAACTCGTAAACTATTGATGCTAGCGAGAAAATTTTATATAGAGATTGTAGATCTCGTCGTCCTCTACAAAAAAGGTCCTGTGAAATTTTCCCGTAAGTCCAACAGTTTAGGAGTTATTGAGGAAAAACGAAATTTTTTGCCAAAAGTTCGCC
>NW_017162488.1:0-227 GCF_001652005.2 Ceratina calcarata | reverse complement strand
GTGATCTTTTCCCTTCTTCCTTCTTGTATGCCATGGTCACAGGAGCTGCATAAGGACTGCTTGACTCCTCTATTAGGCCTGCTTTTAATAATTCATCTACTTGTTTCTCAATTTCTATTTTATCTTGATAAGAGCATTTGTACGGTTTCTTTGAAATATATTTGTTTTCTGTCAATTTAACTGTGGCTTCATAATTCTTTACTGTACCTACATCAAACTTTGACTTT
>NW_017162487.1:0-2251 GCF_001652005.2 Ceratina calcarata | reverse complement strand
CACAGGGTGAGTTCATTTTCTGAATCGTTGATCTGTCCTTGAAATCCTTTTCCTTTGCGAGTTATCAGTCTCTAAAATGGCAGATTTAGCGAGACTAAAGAAAAAACGCGGTAATTTAAAACGTCACCTTACACTTTTTGGTGCGTTTCTTGAGAACGCAACTACAGCCGATTGTTACGATGAAGTTAGTTTTCGATTAAATCAAATAACTGGACATTTAGCCGAATTTGAAGACATTCAAATAGAAATTGAGTTGGTGGAAACATCTCCCGAAAACGATAAATATCGAGACGAATTCGAAGACAATTATTACAATCTCTTGCGAAAAGCACGTCATTTCCTTAGAGTTCATTCTCCTATCTCAGATAGAGAAGAGCGAGATATTACTGTAATTAACGGGACAGCAACAGCAGTTGATCGATCTAATGTACGCCTTCCAAAGATTGATTTGCCAACTTTCAATGGAGCATATGATCAATGGATGTGTTTTTTTGATACTTTCAAATCCATGGTACATAATAAAAGTCATATTTCAAAAATCGAGAAACTTCATTACTTGCGTTCGTGTTTGAAAGACGAGGCGGCGACTGTGACTCAATCGCTCGAAACTACAGAAGATAATTATGATATCGCTTGGGATCTTTTAACCCTTTGAGTGCTATGGGCGCACATATGCGTCCAACGAAAGTCATCGCTGTGGACTATGGACGCAAATACGCGCTCAGCAGATGTCATCAGTATAGACTNGTTTCGACACCTTTACCCGCACAACAAATTAATTCAAAGGGCTTAAATATTCCGAGAAATTTACCGCTCGCAGATCCAACGTTTTACAAGTCCTCTGAGATCGATGCGTTATTAGGCGCAGAATTATTCTACCAGATACTTTGCGCAAAACAAATCGAAATTCAAAATCAAAACGCCGTATTGCAAAAAACTAGATTTGGGTGGGTAGTCGCAGGTAAAATAACGGAGGATGAATCAAGTGTTCGAACCATTTCTTGCAATTTATCTATCAAGTCGATACACCATGACATTTCCAGATTTTGGGAATTAGAAGAAATTCCAGAAACCAAATTCATGTCCTCCTCAGAAGCTGAAGTCGAGCAACATTTTCTAGACAACGTATACCGTAACGAAACAGGCAGATACGTAGTAAGATTACCCTTTAATGATAAAAGGGACAAGCTCGGGATCACATACAACATTGCGCGCCGACAATTCTTCGCGTTAGAACGTCGATTCGCTAAACATCCAGAAATAAAGCTTCCGTACGTCAACTCGATGAAAGAGTATATAGATTTAAGACACATGTCGAAAGTTCGAAATCCTGATACGCGAGACAATTACATGCCACATCATGCAGTAGTCAAGTTAGACAGTACGACTACTCAATATAGACCTGTTTTCAACGCATCCGTTACTCCAGAAGATGAGGAGGACGAATACGGTCAAATCGGTGACCAGAATAAATCGGAAAGGGTCACATTCAATCAAACTTTAATGACGGGACCGACAATACAAAATGACATTTTTGAAATTTTAATTCGTTTCCGTATTCATCAATTCGCGTTAATAGCCGACATAGAAAAAATGTATCGGCAAGTGCTAGTTCACGAAGACGATAGAAAATACCAACAAATTTTTTGGCGAGAAGATCCGAACGAACCTTTAGAAGTGTATCAACTCAACACGTTAACTTTTGGCACGAGCTGTGCACCGTTTTTAGCTATTCGCACGTTACATAAACTTGCAGATGACGAGAAACACAATTATCCTACGGCAGCCGACGTAGTGAAACGCGATTTTTACGTAGATGACCTATTAACAGGTAGTGATACTTTAGAAAACGCCGGAAGGTTACGTGATGAATTAAATTCTTTGTTAAAATCAGGCGGTTTCAATTTGCGAAAATGGGCTTCAAATGATAACCGACTGATTGAACCGTTGTCTAACGACTTAGCAAACGTCCATTTATTCTCAGATCCAGAAAAGGCAGTCAAAACATTAGGGATTAAATGGAATTCGCAATTAGACGAATTATCTTATTCGTTAAAGGCCGAACTCAGTGCTCAGGAGAAAACTACAAAACGAACAATTCTGTCAAACATCGCGCAGTTATTCGATCCGATAGGGTTGTTAGGCCCAATAATAGTCAAAGCTAAACTTATTATGCAAGCTTTGTGGAAAGCAAAAGTGGACTGGGACGAAACCCTCCCACTCAATATTCATACCGCGTGGTTAGATTACA
>NW_017162486.1:0-227 GCF_001652005.2 Ceratina calcarata | reverse complement strand
GGCCGAAAAGGATTTTTAGCTCGGATTCGGACAGAGCAATGCAGGAGAGACAAAGATCAGTCTATCCTTTACTCGGAGTTTGTCAGTTTCTCCGCACGAGGCCTCCAAGATCAATTCGGAGTTGGCCTGTCGCTCCTGTATACCCTTAAGAGTCCTACTCGAGACTCACGGCCAGTGTTGGGCACATCGTGGGATTTTTGGGGCCTGCGCAGTAGAAGTTACTAATA
>NW_017162485.1:0-227 GCF_001652005.2 Ceratina calcarata | reverse complement strand
CAGACTGGATTTTTTTAAATGAGGATGGAGATGGACTCTGATGATTTATAAAATAGTAAATAAATAAAACATATGTATAAAAACATATGTATAAGCATCATTTTTGCAGAGTAAAGAAATATTAGAATTTTATATCTGTTATACTTATTTAGAATTTTATATGTTTTTATTTTCTTTCATTTTCTTTTATTTCATCTCATCTCTGTTATTGTTACTATATTTTTTCT
>NW_017162484.1:0-227 GCF_001652005.2 Ceratina calcarata | reverse complement strand
TATTGGGAGCCTGTGTTAGCAGGCGCTTCGGAGCAGCGCTCCCAAGCAATTAGGATAGTTCCACTTGCCATAGAATTAGAATTCGCCGGTTGGCTGCGGCATCACCTCCCGCATGAGTACATCAACAATCACGAAAGGTCATACGCGAAAGGTGTTCGGACAATGATGTGTATTAATATCAGTGGCACTTACCTGGACCCGCTACACTTGCTCCTTCCTTAATCAAT
>NW_017162483.1:0-227 GCF_001652005.2 Ceratina calcarata | reverse complement strand
GAATACTTTTGTCCCTAAAATAAATGTAAAAAATTGACAAACAATATCAGATTTTGCAGATTTGCACATTTAATTAATACAAGCAACGATCCACCAGTCGACGTCGACATAATTTATTTGTATACAATGCAAGAATTAATTGTGGAACTCTCCATTAGCTGACCTTTACGATCGAGTAAGACATGACCAATTTTGCATCAAAATTAAGTTTCTTATTCAAAGATGCA
>NW_017162482.1:0-227 GCF_001652005.2 Ceratina calcarata | reverse complement strand
TTGTAACTCTTTTTGTTACAGAGTTAAAGGCGTCAATAAGCTGAGAATAGTAGACGCCAGTGTATTACCATCTCCCATTTCTGGTAACCCAAATTCCGTTTTAATCGCAATAGCGGAACGGGCGAGCGATTTGATCATCGATCGCACATTCAATTAAATCATTGTACCTGTTAATCGAAATAAAAAAAATGAATATACTATTTTAAAGAACAAATTGAACTTAACTA
>NW_017162481.1:0-227 GCF_001652005.2 Ceratina calcarata | reverse complement strand
TGGGGTTGATTTAGAAGTAGGTTCAAGGGTGAAAGATGACTAAAAGGATGAGGTCGTAGTTTTGGAAAGTGTCTAAAACTATTAGTTCGTAGTGTCGTAGGTGTTTAAAAAATGATGGTCTCATTTAAATAAATGATCTTCATATCTTTAAAAAAAATGACATAAACACAACAATATTTCTGGTATCCATTCAACTTTATTCTTAAAACATTTGATGTATCTTTAAA
>NW_017162480.1:0-227 GCF_001652005.2 Ceratina calcarata | reverse complement strand
TTTAAAACACTACAAATCACAGACATTTTAGTATGGCAAGTTAGGGAAATTTAAGAAATAAAACGGAAACTACTACACGAAAATAAATTAACGGATCAACAAATTATAAAAAGGCAAAAGGGCGACAAGTCCATACCAGGTATAAAAAGAACGAGGAACATAATACTCACCCAGCAAGGGAGAAAGAACGAGATGCAATAAATTCCTGTTCACTATCTGGGAACACG
>NW_017162479.1:0-227 GCF_001652005.2 Ceratina calcarata | reverse complement strand
ATTGACACCTAGACTTCAAAGGATCCGCATGCGTTTAATGCGATACCATTATAAAATTATATCCCAGGGCAACAACTTGTACTCGCAGACTATTTATCGCGAAACCCTCTCAGTAAAATTGAAGATAACGCCGATGATTTACCGGAAGAAATCAACACGTATATTAATTTTGTTGTGAATAGCTTACCTGCCACGCAAAGCTTGCTAAATAAATTAAAATACGAACA
>NW_017162478.1:0-227 GCF_001652005.2 Ceratina calcarata | reverse complement strand
TGCCTTTTAAATCTGAGGGAGTAGAACTTGTCGGGAAGGTGAGTTTGTAAAGGAACGTGAAATACCTGTTCGATTTTAATGACCGGACATTGGAATTGAAGATAAACTCGAGAAATATCATGAACGTCGTAATTAGAATGTCTAAATCAGAACGCTAGAAACAGAGAGTGTAACAATTTTGTAAGATAGAATCTTATTTCTTAGATTAGACTAATCTTTAAGATTAG
>NW_017162477.1:0-227 GCF_001652005.2 Ceratina calcarata | reverse complement strand
AGCGCTGTTGAGGCCAAACTTGCGGTACTGCTTTCATAGTATGCTGCAATCGTCATCTTGAGAATGGTTGGCAGGCGGTTATGCGTAACGGATTTCTGCCTGAGCGACATATTCAGACTGGCATCGGCGATCTCAGCGTCAAAGTGCCTAAAGTCAGGGACCGAAGCGGTAACGCCATACGCTTCAACAGCCTCTTCCTACCTCCCTACCTGAAGCGGGCTACATCT
>NW_017162476.1:0-3108 GCF_001652005.2 Ceratina calcarata | reverse complement strand
CCCCCCCGACAAAAAAAAGGTTATGTTTTTATGTTTTTATGTTGACTTGGCGGCGGACGAGACCCACGTGGGTCTTCTCGACAGCGGGGTCGGCCATTTAGAAGGAGCTGCCTCATAACAGCTCCTCGTACCTCCGGACTACATCCCCCGAGGAGGAGCCGCACCTTCACCGCCTGGTGATGACTCCGGTCTTCGCCGTCTTGCGGGGCTTCGAACGCACGCGGGCTCACCCCGCGACAGGCTACTAGCCAAAGCGCCCGCGCCCGAGCGGCCATTCTACCTGATGTCAAGGATAGCTAAGTGGCCTCTCGGGCCTCGGGTCGTACGTCGGGCGAACAACCCGGGCGCGGACTACCCCCTACCTGCGGGCGTCGCGCGATCTACGGTCGATTCGGTGATACAAAGATTCGCAAGGAACTAAGACTCTAAGATTCTCAATCAACGGCGACCTGGGATCGGAGCAGCCTCGCTCGTACGATCCCTGATTGATCGAGCCGCGCCGCTTGGAAAACAAGGGCAGGGAGAACGGCACGACTCGACTTTCTAAATCACCCTTTCGCGCGACTCGACCCCTCGCGAGACAGAGTGAGAGAGAGTGAGAGAAAGAGAGAGAACGAGTCTACTCTCTCGAGGAACCGGTGACTCTGTTCTACGAAAGACGGGTAAGATTCAGGACAGAACGAGAGAGAGAGAGAGATCGCGACCCCTTCGGAAGAAGTAAAGGTCCCGGACCGGACGACGGCCGAAACTTCGACGAGTAGCCCGCCTTGCGCTAAGGCTCCAAGTCTTCATCTCGGGTTGTACACCCCGGACGTCTCGCCGGGCGACCCTGACTTCAGCGAGTCCGCTCCCACGTAGGAGAGACGTCCAAGCTTCCATTCAGGGGATTTTTACAACCCCGCTCGCTCGTCGTTGGCGCCGCCGACACACCCCGAGACCCTGAAAGCAGAGGGCAGCCGGGGAAGAGCAGGGAGAAGAAAAGGATCGGCTAAAAAAGAATTTTTTAGAAACCCCCCGAATCGACCTCCCGCGCGAACGCCTGTTCCCGTCCTAAAGAACGGAGCCGCGACCGCGAGACCAAAGACGGAATTTCGACGAGTCCGCGGGCAGACCCGCGTCCAAGTCTACATCCCGCCAAACGGCTCGACGCCCTCCCGTACAGGGAGAAGACGCCGAGTCGCCGGACCCGCGGCCGAGACACCGCCGGACAGTCGCGAAAGCGGGAAGGGTCCGCGGCGGACGTTCCCGCGAACGCTCAAGCGTCCCAGCGTACCTGTGGGTTACATTAAATATTCTTTTTGTCATTTTCAGGACCGACCAGGAGCCGACCCAGTCCCGTTGACTACTCCCCGCGACGGCGTTCATGGGTTCGTACAAGGGTGTGATCAGTCGCTGTCAAGGAGAGCCGCGACACTACTCGCGCTCTATATATCTTCAGAGCACAACCGGTCCGATCGTGAACCGAACCCGTCCCGTTGACTACTCCCCGCGACGGCCGTTCGTGAACTCGTGAAATGATCAAGAATAAAACAAGCAAATAAATGAATGACCCATCGACTCTTAGTTTATTGCAAATTTCATTGTCGGCGACATACCGACGTATCTCGAAAAAAGAAAGAGAGGAGACTCAGGAGAGGGACGAACCAGCTGGTTAAATGATTAAAAATAAAACAAACAAACAAATGAATAGACCGTCCACTTTAATTTGTTGCAGGCTTCGTTGTCAGTGTCGTACAAACTTATCTCGAGCAAGAGACAAACTTATTGGTTGAATGAATGATCAAGAGTAGAATAGTCGAATGATTAAATCGTCGACTTTAGTTTTTTATTGCAAGTTCTATCGCCGGCGATGTACAAGCATGTCTCAGAAAGAGGGAGAGGAGACTCAAAAGAGAGACGAACCGACTGGTCGGATGATTAGAAATAAAACAAACGAATGAATAAACCATCGACTTTCAGTTTATTACAAATTTCATTGTCGGCATCGTACAAATGTGTCTCGAGACAACCACGATCCTCTCGCAATTCCTCGCGTAACCATACATATCTCACACACTCTTGACATCCGTTTACAATTCTCTCAATCCTGTCCTTTCTTCCGCGTCTCCACTTCTGGTACCGCGTCCCGTCAAAGACAGTATCATCGTCACCATACTCTCTCAAACAGGCCAATGAGCCAGTACACAAGCAAACCTTCGAACTGTCAATTTCTTTCCCATTCTTATTCCTATCATTGGCGTTCACATCCTCTCGCGTCTGTCACGGTCTACTCCGGCCCCATCGCTCGCCCGTGTCAACTGTCCCTTCGTTTCGCACCTGTCTCGCCACGTTTCACTTCGCACTCGGTTCACACGTTACGATTCATCTCTCATATGCTTTTTACAGAAACCACCCAGATCCGACTCGTCACCCAACCACTCGTCAGGATCTCTCCGTTGTCAACGGGTTCGACTACGCACTATCTCTCAAGGCTCGGACCGTATTTTCGACACCTATCCAAAGATATTGCGCACCAATCGGTTTAATCAGTTTAATCTATTACTAGAAGAAGGGTGTATAAAAAGATACAAATCAATAAAGAATTTACAAAGTATTTTCCCAAAAGGACTCACCCCACGCGACACCACATACGTTTCTTATAAGAATGAACCTTCGCTTGTCCGTGGGCTCGCTACTTAATCATTATTCTCATTGTTCAACGTCATTCTCCATTCCTGTCAGACTTACTCATTCTTCGATACCTTCCATTCGAATCGTTTCCTCCCGGATCTCTCGCAATCTCCAGTCATTCGATCATACTGGGCATTCTTTTTAACTACCGCTCCGTTACAAAGATCTCCGGCCAACTTCTCGAGCACGTTCTCGTTCTAAAATACAAAACATTCACTCATTCCTTCTATCTTACGGCTTATAAATTTCTCTCCGCATAGCTGACAATCCATTCCACTCTCTACAAACAGTCCAGCCCCGTCTGTTTTCTGTACGCACAGACGTCATGAATGTCAATAAGGATGAAATAGAAATTGAAATTGCTCCACCCCAGTCACTTGCACACACTTCGTGACTCGCTCCGCCTCGCTAATCCATCGTCAGGCGTTCCACTCTGTC
>NW_017162475.1:0-227 GCF_001652005.2 Ceratina calcarata | reverse complement strand
GAAAACAATGAAAACAATCTTGGTAGTTTTGTGCTTATGCACCTCGCGTGGAGTTATTGTCAAATCTGGTGTATGCAGCCATCAGGTAACACTCCAGTCTGATGAGTTATGCTCATTTCTGGTGCACGGAGGGGCTCGGAGAGCGTGGCGTATCCTGCTGATTGATTTCGTCCAAGATTTCAATAACAGAGAGATGATAGGCCAGGACCAAGCCTACCTTAGAGGCC
>NW_017162474.1:0-227 GCF_001652005.2 Ceratina calcarata | reverse complement strand
TAGCCCCAGAGGATCGTCGTTTCCAATGCATTGTGTGGCGCAGCCCAGAGGTCGAACAGCTTACTGCGTTCGAACTCAACACCGTTACATACGGTACGGCCTGTGCGCCTTATCTATCGATGCGAACCTTATTGGAACTCGCCAAAAGAGACGGTGATAAATACCCGCTTGGGGTACCAGTAATGGAAAAAGACGTCTACGTCGACGACGTATTTATGAGCGCACCT
>NW_017162473.1:0-227 GCF_001652005.2 Ceratina calcarata | reverse complement strand
GAGAGAGAGAGAGAGAGAAAGAGCGAGCAGGACCGCGAGTGATAAAAACGTGCAAAATCGCGACAACCGATTGTCGTGGCTATATTTTCTTTGCACAATTATCATTTTTTGAACACAAGCTAGTGATGATACTAGTTACTTTATTAATATTAAATTATATATATATATATTATATATATAAGAAAATATATATATAATGTTCTACTACGTACAACGTACTACTGTAA
>NW_017162472.1:0-227 GCF_001652005.2 Ceratina calcarata | reverse complement strand
TAACCAGGAACGAGCGGAGACGAGAGCAAAAATGAAAAGGAAGATCGCGTTTGCTTGTAATAAACTGTTCCTGAATGGTTCGCAGTTGTGGTAGCGCCCGACGAGGGCCGTTATGTTCAAACCAAATAAATCTCGACAACCGAATAAGGTTTTACTGCCGTTCTACCCATGAACTAGGTCTGACCAATAAAGTCCTCCGAAATTGCTGGACTAATCGTACGATGAGA
>NW_017162470.1:0-227 GCF_001652005.2 Ceratina calcarata | reverse complement strand
ACCATAGTCACTTTACTATGGATACTTGCGTTTTTCTTCCTCTTTAGAATAATGTATAATTTGTTTTGTTATTAATACCACATTAAACATACTGTAAGAGTTTTACAAATACACACTACAATTTATTCCTGTAGTTAATTTATTCTCCCAAAATACTTCTTTCACCATGTTCTAACAAACTTATACATGTACATCAATTTCGTTGCCAGGAAAGATATGTGGGAGAT
>NW_017162469.1:0-227 GCF_001652005.2 Ceratina calcarata | reverse complement strand
TTAAATTCATAATATTTAAAAAATTTTATATAAATAATATTTAAAGAATTAGGAATTATTATTTAAATCCATATTATTTAAAAGATCTTATATAAATAATATTTAAATAATAAAAATGCTTGTCAATGTTTTTCAATCCCTAACATGGATCTTGATTCTCGAATAACTTAAATAAAATGTGATTCATATTTTCGGACAAATTTTTTGTGTAATATGGGACTCTTATA
>NW_017162468.1:0-227 GCF_001652005.2 Ceratina calcarata | reverse complement strand
GATACAATATCTAACATAAAACATCACGGAATTGATCACGAAATTACTTACTAATAATTTCATAATCGACTTCCTATAAATTAGTAAAGGTTTCAAATATCGCTGACTTGTACTACTAAAAAATTCACGTTCGCTTACGTTACTGAAAATCAGTTAAGGATGTATAGGCTACACACTTAAACAATGATAGCATGTTGAATTTGTTATTATAGATTCCCATTACTATT
>NW_017162467.1:0-227 GCF_001652005.2 Ceratina calcarata | reverse complement strand
AACGAAAATTTGTAATGGTAGGAGAGATGAAAAAATGGTGCGAGGAACCGGGCCAAAAGGTAACTTTGGCTGAGAAACGTGTTCATTCTCATTCCGCGTGATCCACGGACTAGATTTGACTGGAATAAAAAGGAAAGAAGAGCGAGGAAGAGAAAAAGGTGGGAAGACGGGTGGGTAGCGTATCTTTTCACGAGGATATCTCGCTCGCCGGGGTAGAATCCAAAGCG
>NW_017162466.1:0-227 GCF_001652005.2 Ceratina calcarata | reverse complement strand
TCCTCCGTCGCAGTAAGGGTTAGGCTAGGTTAGCCCAGGTTGGGTTTACTGCTTGCTAGGTTAGGTCCAGGTAGATTTATTGCGCGCTGAGAAGATTTTAGCATTCTTTTTAGGTATTTATGAAGGAATTCTGTAATAAAGTCTGGAAAAAATTTTTATTGGTTTTAGTATGAATGAAATTTTGATTTTTGCTTTTGTAATTTTTTACTGGAAATCCTGTTGAATAT
>NW_017162465.1:0-372 GCF_001652005.2 Ceratina calcarata | reverse complement strand
AAGTAGAACAGTAGGCACCAATTCAATTCAATTCAATTCAATTCAAAAATGTCATGGCGACAGCTCATGATATGAGCATATAAAAATTTTATATCTATCACTATCAAAACCGAGCGAAACCATACATAGCCCGGCAGCTTGAGCCAGCGGTTCTACTGAGCCGAGATAAAATCCAGTTATCCATGCCTTCATCGCCTCTCCAGCTTTTCGCTGGCCTCTTCTAATGGCGTTGAATGTGCGTCTAAACTGATTGTCATGGGTATTTGCCTGTAACGACCAAGGACCCGTGCTTATGTGTGATACGGAATCTCTTACCTGGAGCATAAAAGTTGTGCAATTTATTAACATCTTCCATTAAGAAACGCTTCACCC
>NW_017162464.1:0-227 GCF_001652005.2 Ceratina calcarata | reverse complement strand
TGCTTTTAGAAACGATCAATGGATATTAACATTTCCCTCCAGCTCTTCCTATCGGCCTTTAAGTAAATAAACACTCTAAAGATCCAGCATCTTTGCGTTTGTCAGAAACTGGAACAGTCAGTCTGTATCAGGCCTTTGACAGAGAAAACTCTTGTGCATTTCGGAAACGTACCGTTACGTGTGCCATATTCAGTGTTGTGTTTTCTGTTTTCTTCTTTATTTCGTTC
>NW_017162463.1:0-227 GCF_001652005.2 Ceratina calcarata | reverse complement strand
TCCGACCGATATCCGATGTTATTTGTTCCGATATTTGTACTACTCATTACGAAAAGTAGGAAAATAAAGTGTTAGGGATAGAAAGCCCTAACGGGAGTCCAGAGGAGAGAAACGGGTGGAATTGAATTGACGCGAGGTTTTAGTTTTTAAACGAAAAGATCCCCAAATTTATAAAAAAAAAACACCCTGCACCCTTAAATTACAAATTGAATCAAAAAACAACAGGA
>NW_017162462.1:0-227 GCF_001652005.2 Ceratina calcarata | reverse complement strand
TGGCTCGGTTATCGCAAATGCTATAATAGAGAAACAATAGATGGTAAAAATTTATTGTAGGCTCAGGATCACTTGTAGACATACTGCCAACTATCGTAGTTGGTTACGAAATTGCATAAAAGTAAGACATGTTATTCTTTGCTTTTGTGCTTTTAAAGTAAAATTTTACGTCTATACTTCCTACGAAGTAAGTATACTTGTTTCTTAGTATAGGCTACTACATTTCT
>NW_017162461.1:0-227 GCF_001652005.2 Ceratina calcarata | reverse complement strand
CGATGCGCGATCGGAAAGGCATCGACTTCGCACCTTCGAGATTATTCTCGAACAATATGTCTTAATGTTATATATTTATATTGTTGTAATATGTACAATTTGGTATACTGCGATAATGTTATTTATTTATATTGTTGTAATATGTATAATTTGATATACTGCGATGTATGGTTCGACTGTGTAAGGGCGTGCGCGGTCTGTGTTTGCATGTGAAGAGATGGCGTGTG
>NW_017162460.1:0-227 GCF_001652005.2 Ceratina calcarata | reverse complement strand
TATTTTTGCCAGTCGGTAACCGTGTCAATACCTGACTTTAGGTCCAGGATGTCTGAATACAGTACAACAGGGGTATGGTCAGAAGGACCGGGATCCAGTGCCTTACACTTAACCGCCTCATCAAGTGATGAGAGAAAGATATCCAGTGTCGATGGGTTGACACCCGGCACAAATCTAGTGTGACTGTCTGGATAGACCACCTCGTAGGCATAGTTTAACTGGTGTTT
>NW_017162459.1:0-227 GCF_001652005.2 Ceratina calcarata | reverse complement strand
GGCAGGCCTGCCGTCAACCTTCCGTCAGTTTGTAAACAGGCCTGACGTCAGATCTGGCGTCATTCTGTTACCATACTGACAACAGGCATATCAGCAGCATCTGACGGCAGATGTCGGGCAATATGTAGACTAATCTGCTGCCAGACTGGTCTAATTTTCTGATGGCAGGGACTGGTGCATTCTGTTGGGAATCTGCCGTCGGATCTTACAGCAGACCTGCCGAAATC
>NW_017162458.1:0-227 GCF_001652005.2 Ceratina calcarata | reverse complement strand
GAAGTGTAATTAATATGGTTAGAGTATCATTAGTATTTACAATAGTATAACATTTACAATACCTCTATAATGGCCTAAGAACATGCAGTTGGAGGACGTTATCGATTCTTACCTGTAACAAAAATTGAACATTACAACTTCAAAATTGATTTCTCAATATCTCAGTATTAATATAATTATTAAAACATTATGTTCTTAATTAGATATTTATTGGTATACGTTATCAT
>NW_017162457.1:0-227 GCF_001652005.2 Ceratina calcarata | reverse complement strand
ATAAGTATTTCTGAACAACAATTTCCTTTGCTAAAGTGAAGCATGGTTTTTGAATTATTGACGAAAAACAGTGACCAATAGGAGCACGCGTAGGGCCCGTGAACAGCCACGGATAGGTTGGCTCGGATCGTGACGCTCGGCTGTGGCTTAGCGTGGGCCCTACACGCGCTCATATTGGTCAATGTTTTTCGTTAATAATTTAAAAACCATGCCTCACTTTGCATTTT
>NW_017162456.1:0-227 GCF_001652005.2 Ceratina calcarata | reverse complement strand
TTTATTGATAAACGGAGTTGGCCATCGTATCTCATTATATGATAACATAAAAAAATCTTCGATTCCATCAAAAGATGTGCTCCCTTGAACCGTGCAAGTTTTGTATAGGAACTTTTATCTATCTTCCATAACTTAGGAAATAAATGACCAATTGTTTCGTAGGTCACTTTGATAAGTAGAATTTAAATTATATCGAATTCTATAATTGTTCAAGCCTCGTTTTCTAT
>NW_017162454.1:982-1573 GCF_001652005.2 Ceratina calcarata | reverse complement strand
ATTCATAATTAATTAATTACGTACCGCAACTAATATAAAAAATAATTTAACTACTTTTCAAAGGATCGTACAAGTGAATAACTTGATTAAAGGTCAAAGAGGGATGCTTGAACTATACATATAAGCAATCCCCTCGAGGGCCACTTCTGACACTATCGTAGCTTCGAACCATGATGGCCCGTATTAGCTATACACGGTCAAACGATTTCAACGTGTATCGTCGAATTTCTAATTGATTCGTCGATAACCGCTCTCAAACCGGGACGAGACATTCGATTTCGTGCTCGTTTAATCCTGGCGAACACGGTAAAATGCATAATGACTGGTAACCGGAGATGATACTTCGAAATTAATTCAACACGATGAGATAAATGTTACAATACTTATTATTTCGTATCCATTAAGAATAATAAAAGTGTAATTAAGTATAATAATATTTAATGTAATAAAAGAGGAATTAATTATATTTCACTTAATATTTATAAAGATTCTTACACATTTCATACCCATCAGCATTTCATTGAAGCATACCAATAAGTATTATATTAAATATTCGAAATGTATCTGTGTATTAAAAGCATAGAAATCGGA
>NW_017162454.1:0-231 GCF_001652005.2 Ceratina calcarata | reverse complement strand
TTTTGCATAACTCTACAATTATTGTTCCAAAACTGATTACCTATAATTTAGTTAATATTTGGATATTAATTTTTTGCTTATATTACAACTTATTCACCCAGTTGTCAATAAATACATTATTTCATATTCGTATTTCTTTTTAATAAAAAATTTCATAACTTGGAATCTCCTGAAAATTTTCTGTACAAGTGCCACTCGAAAGCCATCCTCGATGGGAGCTGATCGAAGTTT
>NW_017162453.1:0-227 GCF_001652005.2 Ceratina calcarata | reverse complement strand
CGTAGAGATTTAAAGGATGGATGCCGCAGGAGAACAGTACATCATCGAGACGGCCTATGCTTTCCGTCATAGCATGAAAGCCGAGGAGCATAGTACATACCGCCAGCATCCCCTTCACATCGCACGCGGGCCTTGTCGGCGACATCCGCAACACCCCGCTGCAGCGTTTGATAATCCAAACCATCGAGATGGGAGTGGAGCCGACAAAAACATAATTCAACCTTTTT
>NW_017162452.1:0-227 GCF_001652005.2 Ceratina calcarata | reverse complement strand
TAGCTTTCCGTTGCTCGCTTCCATTATCTTTTTCACTTCAGTCCTGGCTCGATCCTGAGAACGAACGGTCGTAAAATGTATTACACGTTTCTTTTTTTATTCTTCTTTCGAGAAGTTACCTGAATCTGTGGGTGTTCAGCCAAAAGCATTATAGTATAACAAAGGGCTACTGCCGTTGTATCGTGTCCCTGTTGAAAATTGCAAAGCATTAGATACGAAGTGTATAT
>NW_017162451.1:0-227 GCF_001652005.2 Ceratina calcarata | reverse complement strand
AAATCCGTGATCTTCAACAATAATCCTCACTGTAGGCCCCGCTACTGCTACTATATGAAAAATAGTGGTGGAAGGGGAAGCACACATTGCATATAAACCTAGTAAATCATGAAATCAATGTAAACTTGCAGCACAATAGAGTAAAAGTAAGCGCTAAATTCTATCGTCTACCTTTATTAATAGAATATAAAGCTACACAATCCGAAAGATGATGTGTTAATTAATAA
>NW_017162450.1:0-227 GCF_001652005.2 Ceratina calcarata | reverse complement strand
TTATTATTATTTTGTATTAACATATTATTATAGTATTGCCATGCGGCCCTCAGTTGCAACTAAAAAACAAAAAAGAAACAGTTAAAAGAAAGGAGGGACAAGGAAAACTAATGAAACATTTTTGAAAATCAACGGATTCATGACAAATTTAGTATAGTATAATTTTTTGGGTCTTAGATCACAAATCTCTCAAGTCAGATTTGCGAAAATATCGTCCCCCATCTTAG
>NW_017162449.1:0-227 GCF_001652005.2 Ceratina calcarata | reverse complement strand
TGAGTAGAGTAGATAAAAATTCCGAGTCTCACGCATGCTACTCGGTGTGCACTGTCAGCCTCTCTCGAGTTTAGAGCTGTTCCGATCGATTTTTTTAATACCTCGATAACGACATACACAAAATATAGGATCCGCAATAAAGAAAATAACAAAAAGACCGAACGTTAAAGAAAGAGAGAGAGAGAGAGAGAAAGTGAAAAATAGAAAGAATCGAGCATGGATCGAGG
>NW_017162448.1:0-227 GCF_001652005.2 Ceratina calcarata | reverse complement strand
TTATCTGGCCGGTGATCTTCAACGCACCAGTGGAGTTCGGTGAAAACATCCAGCAGCTCAGCTCGGTAGGGGCGGCTTTTTATGCCTTCCTAACCTTTTCCTGATCCCGGTCTCTCTGCGCCACGCGTTGAATTCGGTCTTCTTGTTCGATATCGCCAGCATTAACGATATTCCCACTTCCTCGGCGTCCAGAAGTTAATCGAAGCCGATACCGGTATCACCGGCGG
>NW_017162447.1:0-227 GCF_001652005.2 Ceratina calcarata | reverse complement strand
GGGGGGTCACGGCTTTAGAATCATAATTAAGTGCGCAATTTATGCGCTGTTATTTCCGTATAATTTTCGTCCCTCCCGCGGGCCAGCGCGGCTGCTGGATCAGAATGGGGTAACGAGGAAGAAGGTGAAATTAATGTGTCTGCCCGTGGTCTGCGGAGAACAGATCGAAACGCGCGAAATTTGAAGAATAATCTCCTAAGATCTCTGAAGAAGTACCGGTAAAAAAA
>NW_017162446.1:0-227 GCF_001652005.2 Ceratina calcarata | reverse complement strand
CGAGCTGTAAGGGTCACGGGAACGTCCGAGACTCGGACACGTATAAGCAAGACGTGTCCTTGTTTCAACACTGATAATCAGAGCAAACGTCAGCAACGGAACAGTAATCTTTCCGTACTGTATAATTCGTAACCGATTAGAAATTACGTAAACAGGAATTCACGTTAGAAGTGTGAATATTCCTATTCGGAGGTAATCTTACTATCGGAAATATATACGAAATTGGA
>NW_017162445.1:0-227 GCF_001652005.2 Ceratina calcarata | reverse complement strand
TCAATCAAAGAGCAACGTTTATCTATTATTCTGTAAAACTATCGAATCGCTTACAACAGTTACAACATCGTATCCTCTGATCAATTCGTAATGAAGTCAGTTTTACCTGTTCCGAATTGTAAATACAGTAATGTATTGTAAAAATAACTAATTCCCGATTAATAAACTAAAACAATGATTTTGTTATTCTGGTACACAGAACTGTATTAATTACTATTATTTACGTA
>NW_017162444.1:0-227 GCF_001652005.2 Ceratina calcarata | reverse complement strand
GTGCGATTCAGGATGCTCCGTCAACACCCCCAGTCAGCGGATCGCTGAAGTTTTGCCGTAAATTACTTTATACAAACGTCCTTCAATGCCTGCCGACGCAGCAGTCCTGTGGCATCCGATCGCTGGATCGATTCTCACAGCGAGGGAGAAGACACGCCAAACTGCTTAACCAGTTCACTCTCGGAGTGCAATTTTGCCAGGGCGCAACGTCCCTTCCAGAATCAAAT
>NW_017162443.1:1223-2666 GCF_001652005.2 Ceratina calcarata | reverse complement strand
TCATTATTTTGTAAAATATGTATATGCAAACATTAATAATGTATAAAACCAGTGACCATTATTTTTATGCAAATAATGATTATCAATTGATAGGATAGATACTAATTGTTTAAAATCTAATTTACAATGAGTCACAAACGATCTATTTAGATTCATAATCATTCTTTGACTAAAAAATTTTCTACCACTTGAATATTAATTAGCCAGAAAAACTAGTCAATTTCTAGACACTGGCTAGTAGAAAATGGTTGTGTTGGGTACAGTAGCGCATAGCGCGAGTAGCGCCGCGTGCGCCGATTCACGCAGTCAATCGTTGCCGGTTTCGAATCGAGTCACCTCGTGCACACACGAGCAATGTGTATTCTTAAAATACTAAGCTACCATGTACGTTATCTCTTATCTTGATTAATAAACATCTTTATTAACTAAAACCTCAACAGGTTGTTTACTGATCGTCCAGTGTTCAAATTTCTATTCGGAATATAACACGTAACGAGTTAATGTACATGGTAAAATCTTCCGTTAAGAAAATTTTGAGATGACACACTATTTTCATTATAGAGATTGAGCTTAACAAACTGGCTGTATTTTACATTTCATGTACTTATTGTAGTATCTGCATATATAAAAATAGATGGATGTATGTGTGTATGTTCTAGCATGATTTATCTTTCAGTGAGTGTGGCAGGTTCTATTTTGTTTGATCGTGATCAATTTGCTATTTTACTTCCTTTATTGGCGACCTTATGTTGCTTGCTCAAGGATAGGTTCACACAAAACTCTATTTATTCTTGCTTCTGGATGTGAAACTAAAAGTGTTTGAGTTGGCCGAGTTTAATTAGCAGGTTCCGGATTAGGTGACGTGAATTCGTGAAAAAAATAATTGAGCCAGTTGTAATGTTTAAAGCGCGTTTACTATATAAAAGATTATCACCTCGACAGAGGTCGGTCATTTGAATACAATATCTTCAAACACGCGTCGCTGAAATGAAACGAGAGTTTGCAATAACTGATTGATTCTCGTGAGTGTTTAAATGAAGGACACGCTGTTACTGATCGTGACCGTTACACGAGAGTGTGATTTTACAAAACCCCGATTCACTATGAACTCGGCCCGTAGAATTATACTAATTACACGGGATGTGAGTTTGAGTGTCGCAAAACGATCACTCAAAGAGCGTGAGTGTAATAATTATCGCGAGTACAAGAGATTTTAGAGAACAATAAAATCGAACACTTCTTCACTTAATGGCGCCTTGACGAACAGTGAGGATCGTTGGCCGTGAACAATGGCTGATCCTTCTACCTGCGCAATCGATGTTCGTTGTGCGTAGTGCGCATTGATGTGACCCATCCTGATTGGTGCGATCGATCCGCACATCCAAAAGTACTCGAACTTTGAAATTTTCCATGATTGTAGTAAAGCGAGAAACAATTATCAAT
>NW_017162443.1:0-666 GCF_001652005.2 Ceratina calcarata | reverse complement strand
AAATCATGAATAGATCTATAAATTTGATTTTATGCAATTTTTTCGTAAATCTTGTGGATTTCGAAAAAAATGATGTTGTTAATTCAATTTAACTGAGAATCAGTATTCAGATTGATAATAATGATTTGAGAACTTTTTCCTATTTCAGACTGTTCAGACTAAAAATGTGAGAAAATTCACACTTGTACTATAGAAGTACAGTTGTGATTTTTTCAGAATTCTTCATACATTAATGTTAGGGATGGTTGCCCTAACTGGGAGCCGGAGGCTGAAAAGTGGGTTTATTCAAATGATAACTCGAAAGTTTTCCCGAGAAAACCAAACCACCGTTTATTCAAGAATCAAAGGAAAAATGTACAGTATCGAGAGAATCGCCTTGCTTCATTAGACCTCGGTACCTCACACCGGATTCCTTAACTATGGGTCTCTGTAAATCGAGAAAACACGAATTATCAGTTTCGCACGTATACTCGTGCTTCAAATCAGCAAAATACAAGATAAACCAGTTCGTATTCGCTTAGCGCGGACTGTATTTTGATTGTCGACACGAGAAGAGAACAACTCTTTTTCTCGTGCCGAATGCGTATCAATGAACTGTGCGTCGGAAAACCCAGAGTGTTATAAGCACTCCGAACTCTTTCCTTGGCAGTTCAACTAGTTTGCTGC
>NW_017162442.1:0-228 GCF_001652005.2 Ceratina calcarata | reverse complement strand
GTCTCAACCTTCCTCTTCGAAAATCCGGACCCCGTTAGGTCTCCACCTAACATAAGTTTTTCAACCAATTCATTCTGGCTTATACTAGTTGCAGACGAAATTACGAAATCTGTAGAAATCTGGTTGGTGTTTATTATGGGGAAAAAAAACCTGCTTCTGCGAACGATTATTTAACAAAATTTATTGAAGAATTAAAACTTATAATTAATGTAGGATTTCTCTATAACA
>NW_017162441.1:0-228 GCF_001652005.2 Ceratina calcarata | reverse complement strand
CAAATGCAGTCGCAACTCGCCATGGCACAGCTCTTCATATGCGCTGATTTGCACTTATCGGTGCAATTGCGGCATTCGCTTATAAATTGTCATTTCCTGTGTTTTCTTTTCCAGCAATTTTGTCCTTTATGTATCTAGGCTCTCTAATCGTCTGGCCTCTGTTGAACCTGCTGTCAACAATTCCTGGCAGCATGCAGTCCTCATGAAAACTTGTGACGGAGCATATCG
>NW_017162440.1:0-228 GCF_001652005.2 Ceratina calcarata | reverse complement strand
GGGTTTGAGCTGTTGACGCTGGTGTTCAACAATCTGCACTTCAAAGGCAGTGTACAGGTGGAGAATGAAGCATCAGACCGGAGGGGGTGCCTGATGGCTTCAGGCAGCAGACTTAAAAATAACTCTCGCTGGTTGCGCACATCATCGTCAAAAAGTTTCAGTTTTCTCTGCCGCTGTATCGTCAGGAGGCGTTATTCGCGGACCTCGACATTCCGTTGAGTCAAGAAA
>NW_017162439.1:0-228 GCF_001652005.2 Ceratina calcarata | reverse complement strand
GAATGGAGGAATGCATGTGCAGAAAAAAAGTCGGTAATTCTAGTGTTAAAGAAACCCTTAGCAATTTTATATTTTCCAAAACGAATAAATCTTGTTGAATAATCTTATTGAATTGAATTATTTAGAATCATGTTGCTTGCGAAATCTGGACATTGTAAGATTGAATGCTTTTTTTCTACGAATTCAATTAGTTCGAAATGTTTGTTATAAGTAGACTGTGGATTTTAT
>NW_017162438.1:0-228 GCF_001652005.2 Ceratina calcarata | reverse complement strand
TATGTATGTATTTACCTCTCTTTCGTATTATAAAATCACTAAAATCAATTGCACTATCTAGGTTTTCTGCTCCTGCACAGGTAATTGCAATACGGGTCAATGTGGATGCAGAAAGGCTGGATTACTTTGCACTTAGCAAAAATTGTAATGGCGAAACATGCGAAAATGCATCGTACGAATCGAAAGTAATGATAGACGACATGCACGAATCAGAGGATGACATGGACG
>NW_017162437.1:0-228 GCF_001652005.2 Ceratina calcarata | reverse complement strand
GTGAAGGCTCAGTCGCCATCGGCTCCTCCTGGCGGGCCGCGCACTGCGCCTTAACTTGCGCAGAGGGCTTTTTGCCCCCGCCTTTCATTTAGGCGGATTAGGATGTATTTGTGACCGCCCATCCGATGGTTAGATGGTTGGCACGTTCTCGCCAACAACCTCCCTTAATTTTGCCGCTAAGGCATCACCCTTACCTGCAAAAGCAGGCCACCGGTGACGGCCCTTCTC
>NW_017162436.1:0-228 GCF_001652005.2 Ceratina calcarata | reverse complement strand
TATCTTATCCTAAATTGGGACATAGTTGTTGATTCAGGTAATCAACAATCGCAATATCTACACAACACTTAGTTTTAACTTATAGTTATTAAATTTATAGTAATTATTCGGCATCAATACGTGTCTATTATTAAAAGACCAATCGTAATTTGAAAAACCCTAAGTTACTAACCAGTAACTTACATATATGTTATAGTATATATACCCACACGCGTGCGTGTGTATATG
>NW_017162435.1:0-228 GCF_001652005.2 Ceratina calcarata | reverse complement strand
GATTCATAATTTAATAGTAATATGCAAATGGAAGAAATGATATCCTCTTAATGCGTAACATTATTTCTTTCTTCTATACATATAATCCATCACATTCCAATTATACTTGCTATACATTACTTGCAATGCTCATTTAAAGATGTTTAATAAAAAAACATCATAAGAGGGATTCATTATTCGATAGTAATATGCACGTAATTTAGGATGGAATATGATATTCTCTTAATT
>NW_017162434.1:0-228 GCF_001652005.2 Ceratina calcarata | reverse complement strand
ACGTCTCTTTAGTTTACAAGCATATACACTCATTGCAATATAAATATAATTCTAGAAAAAATAAAAAATGTTATCAAGTCACGACGACGAATATGTAATCAGTGATTCATTAATAATGAATATTTTGTTTGAAATTAAAATTAATACTTGGAGAGTCCGATATCCCTCGAACGATTAAAACACGGAAAATGACCAAGACGATTTTATTGTCTTTTAACTGAGGAAACG
>NW_017162433.1:0-228 GCF_001652005.2 Ceratina calcarata | reverse complement strand
TCTAAATGTTTTACAAATTTTTCCCCGGTTCCGAATGCGAGGATTGCATTATTTTTATCAGTTATATCGTAGATCGTGAATGGTCCTACGTATCGAGCGTCAAATTTCCCCGTTCGTGGTTCCTTCAGAACGTAAACTTGATCGTTTGGCTTAAACGCGACTTCGTTTGCCCATTGGTCATATTGCTCTTTAGAACGGACTTTGCTTCGTTCTACGTTTTCTCTGGTT
>NW_017162432.1:2522-2957 GCF_001652005.2 Ceratina calcarata | reverse complement strand
ATTTAATAAATAAAACTACCTTCGGTTTCCAAGCGTCGACATCCTTCTTGCCATCACTGATCCCGCAGGCCTCGACCACGTATCCAGTATCGTTCACCGACTTGGACCTCCTCAAACCCCTCCTTTTCTGAACAACATTCGACACCTCGGCGCAGCTAGCCCTCCTAATCGGTTTCTTCTTATTAATCTCCATAAAATCCGGACCTTTCCAATTCCTCTGAATCAGATTCGATCTCCTCCTCTCGTACAGCGTCGGGAATTGATATCCGTCCGCGCAGTATAATAAATTCCGCGTCTGTTGCGTGACGTATACGTCCCCGAACACGCGCTCGTTCTCCACGGACACGCATTTCACGCGGTAGCTAATTTCCGCGTACTTCCTCAACGGCGTCACGTTGCAGTTCATTGTTCACGAACGTGATCACTCACCTATTT
>NW_017162432.1:0-694 GCF_001652005.2 Ceratina calcarata | reverse complement strand
ACTATAAATTATATTATATATTATATATTACTTGTTAACCAATCTTTATTAAGATAAATCCTGGCAGACATCATAACAGCCACAATTCCAACAGTTGTGCCATTAAATGAAATTACACTCATACAAACGCTGATTCTTATTGATCCTCCGGTTATACACACAAGACATGTTCATCGAACGATATCTTGCAACCGGAGTTTCATCCCTCCTTCATGGACATCTGAGCTTTCCTCAGTGCGTCCGCAGCATCCGAGGAAGCCATGCGCTCGCTGTTGCTCGTTTACCTCCTGTTATCAGTGGCAGCCCGAGACGCCGAAGAGGCCGACTGCCAAGTCTGCAACCACCTCTACGTCTGCCTGGCACAAGGAGTCCTGCACAGCGTCGCGTTCGAGGACGTGAACGCAGTGCAGACCATAGAGGACATCGAGCTTCATTTAGAAGGTCTCGGGATAGTCGACATAGCCAGAGACGCGTTCCTCGAGGTGTCAAATGCCTCAGCTTTGTACATACGCGACAACCGACTGTCTATAGTACTCAGACATCACTTTTCTGGCCTGGACCAGCTGACGTACTTGGACCTGAAGAATAATACCATCAGTGAAATCGAAGACGGTGCCTTTGCCAAGCTGCACAGTCTTGAGACGCTGTTGTTGGACTACAACAATCTGACAGGTCTCAGGCCTGGGATGTGGAA
>NW_017162431.1:12743-13796 GCF_001652005.2 Ceratina calcarata | reverse complement strand
TATTCATTTGAAGTCCCACTTTGTGTAATACCGTTTCACACATAATTTATCCGAATTCGAAAAAAGTATTAAACATTTCATTTAAGAAACTGAAAATGACCATAATACCTCAATAAAAAAGTAAGGTAATAAAAAACAAATCAGAGCACTGTATGCCCCCCTAGATACAATGAAACTTTTGTTTGAAACATTTTTTCGTACAACAAATAACTTACGAGTTATTTGAAGTCGTCATGTTAGGAGACTGTATATAGCATATACAGGGTGTCCCAGAACTAGTGCCAGGCTTTCAAATGGGGAGGAGCTAAGGTGATTTCAAACAATATTTTTGTTTGTAAAAATGAGGCCCGAGGCGTGTTTATCGAGTTGTTAACAAAATCCCCAACCAATCAAAGGTGGGCAAGGGAGCGACAACTGCTCGTAACGAGAACGTAGGATGAAACCAAAGTCACGTGCAAAAGCAAATAAGAAATTGACTAAATATCAGAGAAAACGAAGCAGAGTAAATCAAACATTAAAGTAGTCGTCAGTTACGTTCACTGAATAAATGTAACGTACAAATAACTAACAATTGTATATATTACGGAAAAATGGGTATAAAATTTATTTATTTATTTCTATCTATCACACGGGTTACATGAACCCATTTTACATTATATATTAATAATAGGCGCGAGCAGTATACAATCAATCATAGTACACAAAGAAAAGTAAACGAAGAAACAAGAGGGAAAACACAATTAAAAACTCTAACGAAAGAAAAGAAGGAAACAGAGCAAAATATATCAGTGTACTAAGTGTAGTAGGTATCAAGCAGTGTATTAAGAAAGTAGATATAAAGCTTACGCCTAATGACAGTTCCAGCGTCACTGAAAATATCAAACAAGTGGTATAGTTTGTTCGTTTTGGAGGCTATTCTAACCATTACATCTGCACATCCAAATCTAGATGTATATATTTCAATAAAAAAAGCTTTGAAAGGCTGTAAGGATCGAGTTGGAGCGTTTAGCTTAACTTGAGCCAGCAAAGTAAGAGAATCAATACAATGATTAA
>NW_017162431.1:9892-11612 GCF_001652005.2 Ceratina calcarata | reverse complement strand
AGAACGTCATCGTGAAATGTATCAAACGTTTTCCTTTACTCTCCGTTTAAGAAGTTACCTGAATCTGTGGGTGTTCCGCCAAAAGCATTATAGTGAAACAAATGGATATAGCCGTCGTATCGTGTCCCTGTTAGAAATTGCAAAACATAAGATACGGAGTCTATTTTGATAAAGATAGTTTTATTTCCAAGACAAAGACGCACCCTAAACATAAACGTATCGACTTCTTCTCTAATACCTTCTTCGTCTATTAGATTGTGTCGATGTGCCGATAAAAGTAAATCGAGCATGGCAAGCCTCTTTCTGCGAACTATCAACAAATAAACATTTATGTCATAAGTACCATTAATTAAATACGATTAATCGTTTATATAACGTACGGTTGCATGTCATATCATCAGTGTCTTCATTCGCTTTGTCACTGAAATCAGCTAGATAGCGACCGTTGGTCTTATCGTGGTACTCCTTACGTTCTCTAATGATCTGTAACATATCACAGTTTGAAACACTGATACTCTAAGTATTCGAAATATAAATTATGCCGCTACCTGTTTCGTAAAGCCATGTAATATTTTAATCAGTTTAGATTGTAGCATTCCTACAGGAGTGAGGAAGAAGACAAAATCGAAGTCCAACCATGGTCTTAGTGATCTATAAAAGTGATATCCGAATATCATTTGTGTAGTATATGATACATACGAGAGCGCATTCAAATTCTTTACCTATACAGCAAAGTGTCTCCCATATCGTGCACGTCTTTGCGATATTTGAATTGAAATTGTCCTTTATCAATAAGAGACGTTCCCATTGCAGTTTCTAAAGGCAGAATCAAACATTGTTACTACATTCTTCCAATATTTTCTCTCAGTCGAAAAATTCAATTGACCAACAATTACGAATTCGATTTAATTGTGATTTACCACAAATGATATTTAAAGTGTGCTCGCTGATCAACATCTTCAGATCTTTAATAACAGGCGTTCCTTCGCCCTTTAGCTTCCCGATCAACCGTTCCCCTTCCGCGATGAAAACGTCGGAAAATTCCCGAAGCATATTGAAATGAAAAGCAGGTGTTAGTATCTTCCTGCGTGTCTGCCACTTGCGACCTGTAAGTAAATCGAAAGATAGCCGTATCTCTTTTATTGCATTTTTATTCAGCATATCACATATTTATTTGTTTTCACTTAACAAAAAAACGAGATATACTTCACGCTACATAATTAATGAAAAGTTCATTGTCTACAGTCTAGTCTTCGTAGCTAGACAAAGTATAATATATCGGAATATTTTAATAGTTGTGAAGACAAAACAAATTCGCAATTATTTCATGATTTTTATACTGCGTATGAAAAATTAAAAGTAGCCGCTGCGAATTGTTGTTTCACTTAAACGTTTGTGATTTTGCATATTTTTAAATATTTCCTAAAGGGAATTACCTGCACTGATAAGAAGTCCTGTGCTGAACCATGGTAACATTATGTTATACATATTACTCTTCTGAGTGAATTTAGATTGTCCTATGACTGTCTGCGTGATGAAAACAATGAAATGATTAATGGAATTCAGTTTGCAATTAGCTATTGAGAGATTAATGATATTACTGATACATCTGTCAACAATACCAGTACAATATTTTTATGTAATTTAATTTTTTCTACCTCGATGTCGTCCGGATGGCGGATAGATATATAAGGTTCCCAAACTTTCCAGAGCCTTACTA
>NW_017162431.1:4458-9171 GCF_001652005.2 Ceratina calcarata | reverse complement strand
GGACACTTGTGTTTCTACCCGCGTACAGAAATTAATGTTGGCTGCCAGCGCGAATATATTTGCACACTGATGTGCATTTCAAAACTCTACGAGGATTTAAATACTGTTATAGCGGATACACAAGAGTGTAAAAACGCGATCGGAAGCAGAAGCTCAGTGGCAGTGTCAACGATTATATTAGTTTTCAAAGCAGAATTCAAGTTTCATAAAAATTGGCTCGATCAAACACGCATGGCGTGGCTGTTGCTTAGATTCGCTCGATGATTTCATGAATGTAAAACAAAACTTGGTACATAATGTTGCAACAAACAACGATCTAAATCCATCGATTTATTTACTGAAACACAATTCATAAAAATTCGTTGCGTGGAATCGTAGACGATTAGATTTTGCTACTCTTGGAGTTTCTTAAGTTTCCTTGTTGCAAAAGGAAGTTATTCCAAACAACTAAAAATAATCCGCGTTTATCTATAATACGTGTAGACAATTGGATATGCGCAGATCAACAAGAATTTATCAATCGTTTTAAAGTCCAGTCCGATAATCGGAAATAAATTAATAATTCCAGAAGACGTGTGTAACTTTGAACGTTTTGACAACAGTGATTTGGACAGAGCCATGTCGCAGCAGCGTGCTGATATTTTTCCCCTCGGCCGAAAAGTGGGGACGACGCGACCATGGTGGGGACCAATAGTTGGTGGGGGTATGCAGTGATTTTCACGGTAGCGCTGCGGAAAGCTTCGCGAACGCGCATGAGCACGCATGAGGGGAATAATAGTGGGGATCGAAATACGGGCGAAAAAGAGGGGAAGCGAGCCTCCAGGGAAAAAATATGAGCACGCTGTGTCGCAGTAGTCTCGTGCTTTCCGGCAAATACGTTCCTGACGATGCAATGATATCGCTCATCGACAAAGAAACTGAACTGGTCCCCGATCAAAATTGGCTACTGGACGGTGAGTAATTAAAATAGAGAAATTGGTTGTTCATGTAAAATAACGACATGTCAGTGTAACAAACTAATTTCGCATTGGAACTATAAAGTAATTTCTAGTACAAGTTCATGTAATTTAAAAATGTTCTGAACGAAGGCTGGTCATTGCACCGGGCTCCTTCGAGCGTGAACGTGAACGACGACTACGCGCCCGGCTAAATTCTAATAAAAATAGTGTATGGAGGGCCTTGGGGCTTAGGACGAATAATAATTCGAATAAAATTTAATTAAAATTGCGTAACATCACATAATCTCCTTCGCAATATTCATGAGGATGGTTATGTTTTTCATTGAAATGCCGCACATTATAATTCTGAGACGCAGCAATTTTATTGGCAGCTTTATCTCTTATTATTTTAAAGTCTCTATTCTTATCACTTTCAAACTCATGCAAATAATCTTTAATTTCGTCATTGATCTTACCTCGCTGATGTATACCAAACAGTAATTTACTCGGAGTTTCGCCAGTAGCTTTACACACAGTACTATTGATACAGTACTCAACCTCTGATAGTATTTTATACCAATATCTTCCATTATCATTGTCAGTCAATTTTCTCAACATAGGTGCTATTATACGGTTGAATCTTTCCACTTGTCCATTGGCTTGTGGCGAGCCAGTGACTATTAGTATGTGCTTAATACCACACTTGGTCAAGAAATTACTGAATCCCTGAGATGTAAGACATGACCCTCGATCCGATACAATGTACTGCGGTTTACTATAACTATTGAAATAGTTGGACAGACACTTTATAGCTTCGGAAGTAGCAGTTGTTTTCGTCGCATACAATTTTACTTTAATGAATACGTCAACTACAAGAAATACATATCGCCTTACTAAGTGCCGCTTATCAACTGGACCGAAATGGTCAATATGCAAGGTGACAAACGGAATGTCCCCTTTCGGTATCGTATGTAATACAGGTTCAGTTTTGCCTGCTGTCGGAGAATACACAACACACTTCATACAATTTCTTATGTGATCTTAAACTTTCTGCCGCGCGTTGGGAAACCAATAACTTTTCAAAATCGTACCTTGCATTTTCTCTACCCCTAAATGACCCATTTCGTTATGATCCATTTCAAAATATAAGGCTTCTTTTCATATCCTCCGGTACATAAAAAAGTAATGCTGAATTTCTTTTCCTACATACCAGCCCGTTTCTCATTTCAAATTAGCTCTTTTATTTTTTGTCTCACGCTTGACAAACCCCCATATTATGTTCAAACGAATTATCTCCTATAATTAAAATTCCAATCGATCTGCTTAATACGTTTATATGCTTCATGTTATCTCCTGGTCTGTGTTCTATCGTATACTCGTAAATGGCTAACTCTAGAGCCCATCTTGCAATTCTCGGATTAATATCTTTTTTCTGAAGTGTTAACTTAAGTGAATTGTAATCAGTAATTATCTTAAACTGAATTCCCTGTAAGTATATTCTAAATCGTTTGAATGCATATACAATGGCTAAAGTTTCAAGCTCAAAGCTATGATATTTAGTCTCGGTTTCAGTGGTCCGTTTAGAGAAGTAGAATACGGGAAGTAGTTTTAAATGACTTTTTCTTTGCATCAGTACAGCGCCAAAGCCTACGTCACTTGCATCACAATGCAACTCCGTTAAATCATGCGGATCATAAATTGCTAAAATTGAAGCTGTGACCAATTTCGATTTCAAAGCTTCGAATGCATGTAATCCCACTTCTGTAAACTGAACCTCCTTTTTTAATGAATCATACAGGGGCTTAACTATTATTGAAAATCCTTCTATAAACTTTCGAAGGTATGAACATAGACCAAGAAAATTCTATACATCGCGTGTAACTTTAGGTATCGGAAATTTCAGCACTGCTTCAATACCCTTATCTGTGGGTTTAATTCCTTTCTCATTAATTATGTATCCCAAATATTCGATCTCGGTAAATATAAACTTTCACTTATCAATTCGTAAATTTAGCTTATTTTCTACTAATAGTTTCAATACACGTTTAAGAATTATAAAATGATGCTCTAAAGTCTGTGTCGCGATTAGAAAATCATCAATATAGACTATTATGTCATCGGCTCGGATTAAATCATCGAGCACTTCGCTCACGTATCGTTGAAATTTTGTTGGTGCCGGCTTTAACCCAAAAGGCATTTTCATAAATTCATATTGACCAAACGGTGTAATAAACGACGTATACTTGATAGATTCTTCAGCAACTAGTATATAATGAAACCCATCTTTTAAATCAAGCAAACTAAAATACTTTTTTCCTTTCAATACGCTCAACTGATCCTCAATAAGCGGAATGGGATAATTATCTCTAGCAAAATGTTTGTTTAATTTGCGATAGTCAACACAGATTCTAAATTCACCGTTTTTCTTTTTCACCAGTACAATGTGTTCCGATTATACAATACATATTCCGATTCACTTACACGGATCACGCCTTTTACCAATAAATCATCTAAAATTGTACGTAAACTACCTCGTTCAGCATAAGATAATCTACGCGGAGAAAAACTGAACGGCTTCAAATCTTTTACTATTAATTTCAACTCAGATTTGATTTTCGCTTCTTCCGGAGGCTTGGGTTGTACGTACTCTATCGCAAATAGATTCTTTAAGCGCAATTCGTCGGTCTGTAACGCAGTAGAATCAATTAATAAAGTATCGGTTATATTCGCATGCGTTTCTTGGAAAATCTCGGAAATTACTTCGTCTACTCGGTTTACAAACGGCGCGGTCAATTTTAAATCAAATTGTTTAGTAACATCTCTGCCTAGCCCTACTGGAGCTACCATAGTATATTCTGGTACAACATATAAACTTATTCCGTCTTGTCTACTTCCACCGAGTCTAATAGTTACTGTTATTGTTCCTGCTATTTCTAACTTGTGACGCGCGTAACCCGAGTCGGTGAGTTAGGTGCGTCCCCGAGTGGTTACGCGGTCCTATCGTTTCGCGCTTAAGTCTAGAGGCGGGTAAATAAAGTGGTAAACGGAAATCTGGTAAAATATAATTTATTCAACTAACACTTAAATCTAAAGGTACAGGCCGGTCCCGTGGCGCTGCTTCGGGCGCGGGGTCCGGGTTGCCGTTGTCGGTCGGTCGTCGTGAGCTACGGAAGAGCAGTTGCGCGTTAGGACTAACGGATCGCCGCGATATACGTATGACGTTAAGAGAAACTTAATGCTAAACACATAAGATATGGCGGACGCAGACGGAATACGGTTATTCGTTATACTAGACTAAAGCTACGGATATGTTACTAAGACTACGGTTTCTATATTAGGCGAAGTATACTAGAACGCGGTTATCTCGAACGAGCGGAGCAAGTCTCTCGGCGTGCCTCTCAACGGGGAGGTTCCGAGCAGACGAGCTACGACGAAGCGACGTAAGTCCGTGTGCGTCCGCGGGAGCGGGAAGTCGATGGTTCTAATTGCCAACGACCGGGTACGAGAGTTGCTGATCGTATTACCTTTGTTCAGGCTACGGGTTTTCAGCGTGATAATCGTTGTAGACTTAAAGTCCTCGAGAATCGACTCTGTTCGTCCCTGGCCCGAGGACCGGTACTTATACGCGTGGCGCGTGATGTCGCCGGCGCGAAACGGCTCGCGCGCGACTCGCGCGGCGTAGCCGCCTAGCGGCGGCCGGTGTAAGCGCGGGTAGCGCCCGCGCTCGCGCGTTACGTGGCGGCGAAATCGGTGGCCGTGTTCGGGGTCGAAGGAC
>NW_017162431.1:1924-3122 GCF_001652005.2 Ceratina calcarata | reverse complement strand
ATTAACCCATTCGCTGCCAAGGACGAGTATACTCGTCTTTGGCAGGGTGTCACGCATTGCCAGGACGAGTATACTCGTCCTGCTTTAAATATATTATAACATGCAGGCTCTTTTGAAGGCCCATTGCCAACGACGAGTATACTCGTCTTTGGTTTTCTGCTTCTAAATGATTATGTATGATAATATATGTGCTCTTACCAAGAAATAACTTAGCAGCGAATGGGTTAACAAAAGCGATCGGTCTCGGACGCCTGGGCATCTTGTAACACTCAACTCGCGCCTTCCAGGTTACACGCTCTATGTTTCTCTCTTTTTCTCACACAAATTCTTGACAGGATGCATTCTTTCTTTTTCTGATGTGAAGCTGCATTTAAGCATTGACAGTATTTTGTTCTGGGAATTATCGGAGAGCAGTCGTGAAGGAACAATCGTCTTAAATTTTCCATTCCTTCACATATTTCTGTTCACATAAATTCGAATCCAGTGAAGTTTCTATTGCGTCCCGCTAACTTGAGATGTTAGATTTGATTTCATTCGCGACAGATTTATGTATTTGTGCTAAAACGCGTATATGTATGGAAGCCTAGTTTATGTGAATAACCGCAGTGCATGAACTTTTATTTTAATAAATATTACAGACGAGACACCCTTACAAATTGCTTCTAAATGATTATGTATGATAATATATGTGCTCTTACCAAGAAATAACTTAGCAGCGAATGGGTTAACAAAAGCGATCGGTCTCGGACGCCTGGGCATCTTGTAACACTCAACTCGCGCCTTCCAGGTTACACGCTCTATGTTTCTCTCTTTTTCTCACACAAATTCTTGACAGGATGCATTCTTTCTTTTTCTGATGTGAAGCTGCATTTAAGCATTGACAGTATTTTGTTCTGGGAATTATCGGAGAGCAGTCGTGAAGGAACAATCGTCTTAAATTTTCCATTCCTTCACATATTTCTGTTCACATAAATTCGAATCCAGTGAAGTTTCTATTGCGTCCCGCTAACTTGAGATGTTAGATTTGATTTCATTCGCGACAGATTTATGTATTTGTGCTAAAACGCGTATATGTATGGAAGCCTAGTTTATGTGAATAACCGCAGTGCATGAACTTTTATTTTAATAAATATTACAGACGAGACACCCTTACAAATAGACACTCGTGGCCGGAGTGTATGTGTGTGTGTATTAATAA
>NW_017162431.1:0-346 GCF_001652005.2 Ceratina calcarata | reverse complement strand
AAATAACGACATGTCAGTGTAACAAATTAATTTCGCATTGGAATTATAAAGTAATTTCTAGTACAAATTCGTGTAATTTAAAAATGCTCTGAACGAAGGCTGTCCGGATAAATTCGAATAAAAATAGTTTGGCACTGGTATAGGGTTTCCAAGGACGTTAACGCAGGCGAAGAAGCTACAGAGAACGCAGCTGCTGAATCTATACCTGAGTTCCCGAGAGTCTAGAAGCGTTTCGCGCAGCTTGGAATGTGATGGGGGTCGCAACGAAATCCCTCCACACGGTTCAGTATACACGGTAAAACATTGAGATGAGCAGAACGATCAAAAACTGAACTGTACCCGCTCC
>NW_017162430.1:0-228 GCF_001652005.2 Ceratina calcarata | reverse complement strand
TATTATGTGTATACATCAATGATAATTCTAAGTATGAAAATAGCAGTCTTACCTTGACGATTTCTAATTTTAACTAACTTTTGTCAATGCTGTCTCAAAGGTATTTATATGTTATAAATGCTATACGAATATACATACCAAGTTAAATATTCAATATAATTTACGTCAATCGTATATATTTAATTCTAATAAATTAAATGTCATTTGCAATTTCATTGTTCTTTCGAT
>NW_017162429.1:0-228 GCF_001652005.2 Ceratina calcarata | reverse complement strand
CGGTAGCTGTAGGACGTGGACGACTAGGGAGGGTCAGTCCCCTTTAGCCACTGATCTACTTAGGTATGACTGAGTCAGTCTTGGTTGTTCGGATAGGAATAGACGCACATACGACCCTAATCTAACACTGTGTGTTAGCCTCGGTAGCTGTAGGAGGTGGACGACTAGGGAGTGTCAGTCCCCTTTACCCACTGATGTAATTGGGTCAGTATGACTGGGTCAGTCCTG
>NW_017162428.1:0-228 GCF_001652005.2 Ceratina calcarata | reverse complement strand
GTTTTTCGTCAATAACTCGTAAACTATTAATGCTAGCGACAAAATTTTATACAGGAATTGTAGATCTCGTCGTCCCCTACAAAATGGTCCTATACATGACCTCCTACGTCGATCCGTTCGGGAGGTATTAACAAAAAACGAAATTTTTTTCCAAAAGTTCGCTGTTTCAACGCTGGGACGGTCGGATTTTGTCAACATCAATAAAATGCCAAATAATCATACTTAACT
>NW_017162427.1:0-228 GCF_001652005.2 Ceratina calcarata | reverse complement strand
CATATTAGAAATCTTGGATCAATTAGGTAGTGCGAAATTTTTCAGTATTTTCGATTGTAAGAGCGGTTTTCATCAGATCGCAATGGACGAAAAGGACGCAGAAAAGACGGCCTTTTCGACACTGTTCGGTCACTATGAATTCGTTCGCATGCCGTTCGGACTTCGTAATGCCCCTGCAACGTACCAGCGCCTAATGGACGCCGTGCTGATGGGATTACAAGGCACCGA
>NW_017162426.1:0-228 GCF_001652005.2 Ceratina calcarata | reverse complement strand
TTTTGAGGGGGGGGGGGGGACCGAAATTTTTACCGTTTAGGGCCCCCATTGGTCTTAATCCGCCGCTGCGTAAGACATAGTTGCCATAACGTACATGCGAACAATGATTTATCCTCTATTACGCCGGAAATGCAAACAACGCCATCTAACATATCTTACTTTACATTTAAACATCTAAAGGTAGGATTTCCCCGCAGCGTCAGACGTGCGCGTCTGGACGTAAGCGTC
>NW_017162425.1:0-228 GCF_001652005.2 Ceratina calcarata | reverse complement strand
TGACGTTGGCCTCGGTACCGCTGGGCTTCTACAAACAAATTGCCGGACTTAATGCTAGGCGTTATAACTAGAGCTATACTAATTCGCGAACTACAACTGTCGTTATCCGTGACGGAGAAGGCGAGGTCACGCTTCGATTCTGGCAGCGGCTTAATCTAACTTATCTACTAGTAAAACTCTACTACTACGCGACGCGGGATCTGGCCAATGCCAGATCGTTTCTCGGAT
>NW_017162423.1:0-228 GCF_001652005.2 Ceratina calcarata | reverse complement strand
GAATGTTTCTTTTTTGATATGCTATCGAATGGCGCAAACGGCGCTTCATTCGGCTGAAGGGCACATTTGACCCCCTTATCCAGCTAGGCCCTTTATTCTCAGTCGGTCGTTGTACGGACAATGGTTTCCAAGTTACTTTTGGAGAAGAAGGCGTCAAGATATGAAAAGGAGAAGTTGTCGTAGCACAGGGTATTAAACAGACCAATCGTCTCTGTCGTTTGTTTTTCC
>NW_017162422.1:0-228 GCF_001652005.2 Ceratina calcarata | reverse complement strand
AGGGCATTGTTTAAACGCGTTTTGTAAGAATCTGATTTTGTTTAAAAATGCCCTAGTAATCTCATTTGGTATTAGAAAAACGTCTGACAAGTAAGATCGTAATAAATTTATATTATCTCCAGAATACATTCCGAAGGTTACAGGAACAGTTATCGAACCTCGTTATCCGACACTTTTTTCAATCTTCGCTTCGCTTTGTGGTTGCACGCTTCACTAGCGTTTCCTGTT
>NW_017162421.1:0-228 GCF_001652005.2 Ceratina calcarata | reverse complement strand
GCGAAATCTGAGGTGTGGTTTTCGGGGATGAATGATGACAGGGGAAGAGCTCTGGAGGAATTCTTATTCACGAATAATCTACACATATGTAATATGCCAAGCCAGACATGCACGTACTCGTCAACTCATGGTCAATCAAACATTGACTTAACGATCTCCACCTCTGGACTACTGGGTAAGATAGCTAAATGGAAGGTTGTTGAAAAAGCCTGTATTAGTGATCACAAT
>NW_017162420.1:0-912 GCF_001652005.2 Ceratina calcarata | reverse complement strand
ATCATTTCAGACCATATTTGTACGGGAGAAAATTTAAAATAGTGACCGATCATAAACCACTAGTTTGGCTACATAATATCAAGGATCCAACGTCAAGACTATGGAAATGGAAATTGAAGTTGTCGGAATACGAATATGAAATCGTCCACCGACAAGGAACTACGAATCTAAACGCGGACGCTCTATCAAGAAATCCACCAGCAGCCCAAATTCTCCCAATGAGCCTATCCGACGAGGAAGGAATATTTTCACCAAGGATAAAAAGGAAGAAACGGAAATCAAAGGAACGACCGGAGGAAACAAAACAAGAGGAAAAACGACAAAAACTCCAACCTGAATCAATCACCCTATCCGCTCCACAAGATCTAACAAATAATGAAATAAATGAACCAACCACTCTACAAAATCCAACAAACGAACAAGTAACGGAAACAGAAGAACTAATTGGCGAAACATTTCCCGATTTACCAGAGGACGAAGATCCAATTATTGAAATCCCTCCTGAACCACCCGACGAAAGTTCAACCGAATACGCAGAATGGGAAGAAGAAGACACCATGGACTCAGATAGTGAAAACTTAAGTGAACTTGAAGAAGATGATCTAATATTTGATAGACCACCAAAATACGAATTTTTAAAAATAGTGAAAACAAAAGAACCGTTAATAATTCAGAAAAATAACATAAATTCGAAGTTCGTTTACGTAGAAAAACACATAAGAAGTCAACTCACGACATTATACAAAAGCATCATTGTACAAAAATGCGAAGCGGAAAATCAAATATTACGAAACGCTCTATCGCTTATATCGTTGATACCTGAAGAATTTGCATACATAATTGCAAAGAGACCAGGATTTATAGCAGTAAATGCAGGAGAAGTTATTATTATATTATATACAATGCATTCCA
>NW_017162419.1:0-228 GCF_001652005.2 Ceratina calcarata | reverse complement strand
GGGACTACAGGAACCATAGTATGAAACATTGTAGCTATCATTATTTGGGGAGTGTATCAATGATTATTCGATGGGGAGTGTATAATGACAGCAATCGTTGTATGAGACACTGTAGAAATCATTATATGAGAGATTATAGGAATCATTATTTGAGAGAGTGTATCAATCATTATATGAAAGATTTTAGTAATCATGTATGAGAGATTATAGTAATCATTATTTAAGGGA
>NW_017162418.1:0-228 GCF_001652005.2 Ceratina calcarata | reverse complement strand
CGTAAAACGAGCAAACGTGTTTTATAGAATGCACGAACCCCTTAGTGTTTTTTTTTCACACGGCAAGGACACCTGGATATAGCAGGAGGGATCGAAAATGTAGATGTCCTTCACCGGTGTTGTCCACTCTCTTCCTCTGACCCAGAAACAGGCTCCAATTATACATATAATTGTATTAACAACAGCTTTATATCATCCTTCGTTCGATCGACAGTTGACAAACAATAT
>NW_017162417.1:0-228 GCF_001652005.2 Ceratina calcarata | reverse complement strand
ACCACATTATTAAAAGTGATGAATATTTTGAGAAATATGTAGTTTTAAAAGAACCAGTAAATGTAAAATTACCAGACGGTAAAATGTTAAAAGCAACGAAAATCGGAAATGTAAAAATTAAACTTAAAAACTATCATAGTGAAAGACAAATTGATTTGAGTAATGTATATTATGTAGAAGGAATTAAACAAAATTTATTAAGTTTTTCTAGAATAACAAATAAGGCTA
>NW_017162416.1:0-228 GCF_001652005.2 Ceratina calcarata | reverse complement strand
GGAAAAGAAAGCAGCAGCGGGAGCCGGAAAGCCGCCCGGAGAAAAGGCAGCGTAATAACCGGCAGCCGAAGCCTGGACCATCCACCTCACCTCGAAGGGATCGGGTTCGACCAGGAAAAAGGCCGAGGACGATCTCGTCGACTTTATGAAAAAATCTCTAGACACCTGGAAGTAACTGTGAGTTGAACCAATATTTCTAAAATATGCTTGTGTTCAATTAAAAAATGC
>NW_017162415.1:0-228 GCF_001652005.2 Ceratina calcarata | reverse complement strand
GTACTCAGCTAATTTCAATCTCCATCTAAGTAATCTCGATGATGGATCCTTGACTGAGTTTACCCACACTAAGGGTTTATGATCGGTAATTAAATTGAACTTATGACTGTATATGTATGAACGGAAATGTTGGACGGCATAAATGATGGCGAGGCATTCCTTTTCGATGGTCAAGTAGTTTAACTCGGCTCCTTGCAAGAGTCGAGACGCGTAAGCAATTGGTTTATC
>NW_017162414.1:0-228 GCF_001652005.2 Ceratina calcarata | reverse complement strand
GAGTAGATAGGGACATTTTTTTTTTTTTTTTTTTTTTCGTTTCTTTGTCTGTTCTACTGTTTTCGAGCATGAACTCATCATCGCAATCATTATCTTCTTTTTCATGCTTCTTTTCGTTTCATGTTTCTCAATTTTCTTCGTAGTTTCTTCATTTCAATACTTCTTTTTTTTCCTCTTCTTCGTCTGCTTCTTCTTTTCTTCTTCATTAATTGTTTTCTTTTCAGGTTA
>NW_017162413.1:0-228 GCF_001652005.2 Ceratina calcarata | reverse complement strand
GCCGTAAAAATGTGAAAATGAATAAATTATTATTTGTGTTTTCCCAGAACCTTTGATTCCTTAAAACTCCGAAATTCCCCTACATAACTAATTATAATGCGTCGTCAGAGTAATTATGATCATTAATCACCGCGAGCTTGAGTTTGTCTCTATGGACAATTCGGCTTCTGTCCTTCCAGGAGATTCGTACATTTGAGGGCGGTATGAGCTCCAGGATGGTGTGCGGTC
>NW_017162412.1:0-228 GCF_001652005.2 Ceratina calcarata | reverse complement strand
GAGAGATGCTGCTTACCTTCGGGGTGGGCGGAGATTCCACCAATTCATCCGCGAGAGCGGTGAGCTCATCTATCGGACTGTTTCTCAAGATTTTTAGCATGTGCTGCATGTGTGACTGCACCAGAGCGAGCCATTTAACACGGATAATGTCTTCGGTGGCCTTGCCTGCGGCAAGTCTGCAGATTTTGCGATAGAGTTGCGAAGGCTTCAAGGAACCGAGTTCCAACT
>NW_017162411.1:0-228 GCF_001652005.2 Ceratina calcarata | reverse complement strand
ACTATGCGATTTGGTGTATACAATAGAAATTCACAATAAAATTTTGGTGCATATTTTCAATTATAATCCTCTTTCTTAACTAACTAAATATTTTTCCGACAGAATGGCCTGAGGCACGGTCGAGTTGCCTCAGTTATTTAAGCTATACCTCTAAAAATGACAGCCTACCCTCCGGCTATCGGCTACCGGGTAAAGACTAAAGACCGGCAGAATAAATAGCACCGTTTT
>NW_017162410.1:0-1498 GCF_001652005.2 Ceratina calcarata | reverse complement strand
TTTTTATTTTCGGTAGTGTCCTTTCGAGTAATACGTCTTCTATTATTGCGATGATGGCTGAAAAGGAAATATTCAGTGTCACGAAATTTGACGGCACAAACTTCGAATTGTGTAAGTATGGCGTGTCGCTAATGTTGGAATCGCAAGATTTGCTGGAGTACGTTGAAGGGACGGATTTGCAGCCCGATAAATTGACGAAGGTAAAGGAGTGGAAGGAATGGAGAAAACGACAGTCAAAAACGTCAGTGATTCTACTGAGTTCAGTGGAACCGGTGTTACATATTAATTTAGTAAATTGCGTGACACCAAAAGAAATTTGGCAGAAGCTCCATGAACTGTATGGCGATACTACGGAGGATGCGAAACAACGCTGTTGGCAACAGTTCTATGATTTCCGTATAACAGATGGTGAGTCAGTTGCGACTCAGATTGAAAAATTTGAAAAAATCTGCAGGAAATTAGACAATGCAGATGACAAACCGTCAGATACGGCCATTATGTCGAAGTTACTGAATAGTTTACCGGCAAGATTTTCTACATTCAGAATGGCTTGGGAATGTACCGCCAGAGAAGAGAGAAAGAAAGAAAATCTGATTGGAAGAATTATTCGTGAAGATAAGCGATTACAAGTAACAGAGGAAGAAACCTCATCGTTGGCATTACAAGTGCAAGCATTGCAGGCGAGACTTGATAATCAAGTAAAGCAAGGCACAAGTGGAGATCGTAAAGATAAACAGAAAACAGGAAAGAAGAAAATTGATGAACTCAAGAAAAAACACCCATGCAATTACTGCCATGAGAAAGGTCACTGGTATCGTGAATGTAAGAAAAGGCTAGCAGATGGAAAGAAAACGAAGTCCGAGCAAGCGTATGTGTGCGACATATCGGTATTTTTCTCGGAAACCACAGATGATGACGAATCGGTGTGGCTAGCTGATTCGGGTGCTAGTATGCACATGACATTCAAACGAGACTATTTTAGTGAACTTGGCCCTGTGAAAAACATACGGTGTGTGAAAATTGCAGGAAATAAGTTACTCCCAGTAACGGGTGTCGGTACTATAAACATTCAAGTGACCGTGAACAAGAAACTTGAAAATCGTCAGTTGACAAACGTGTTGTTGGTTCCGGATTTGAAGCGTAATCTGTTTTCAGTGGGAGCTATAACGGACAGAGGGTTCTCATTTCATAGTTATCATGATCGATGTGAGGTACGAGAATCAAGAGGAGAATTCGATGTAAAAACGGCGTTTTTGTATGGGGAACTAAAAGAGATCATTTACATGGAGCAGCCTCAGGGTTTTGTAGATAAAACGAATCCTGTTCTCTGGCAGAGTAAAGGGAGTGATTGTTTTTCTAGCTTTATATGTAGACGACGGGTTATTAATTTCCAGTTCCAAATATGCCATAACAGAAGTATTATCACATTTAAAAAAGTCTTTTCAAATAACAATCGAAGATACGAAGCAGTATATTGGAATGGAAATTGAACGCGATC
>NW_017162409.1:0-228 GCF_001652005.2 Ceratina calcarata | reverse complement strand
TTCCGAGAATTCGTAATCGAATTCTCGAAACACGGATTAAATTAATAATTGCAGGTCGAGCAATGCTCTTAAGCCATGCACCATTTCAATCTTCAAACGAGAAAATAAGCATCTTTAGCCGATTTTGGCCATGACTCTTTCTGCTCAACTCTGCTCAAACTGCCAAATCGTTGACTTGAAACCATTGATTGTTTTCACGTAACATGTTTGTGTAATGTCCACATTGAA
>NW_017162408.1:0-228 GCF_001652005.2 Ceratina calcarata | reverse complement strand
TGGACAAGGACAAGCTGGATTCTCAACCGAACAATAATTGGTGCCAAATATTAGTACTTCTTAAGAGCTTCTATCTTAAAAAATTCCGTCCCTCGTAATTTAAAACTGTTCCCATTACAAATATTATATTATATTTAATGCGATATTCACAGATAAAAAATAGGAAACTCGTTATTTGCAAAGTAAATAGGACATGGCCCTTTTGAATAGCATATTGTGTACCAAGGG
>NW_017162407.1:0-228 GCF_001652005.2 Ceratina calcarata | reverse complement strand
CGTATCTAGTCCATTCTATTACTTCACCATATTGCACGATGTTACATGGAAATTTTATTGAATAAACAATCAATGGGCGTTCGATCTCAGTTAGAGATAGATTAATTTTGTAGAGAGTACAGGACCATGAAATACGAGAAGGCAGCTTGTACTACCTTGAATCAAAGGTGTTATGAAAAATTCATTCCATCGATTTAGTGCCGATTTACTTACCGACGCGTATGTTTG
>NW_017162406.1:0-228 GCF_001652005.2 Ceratina calcarata | reverse complement strand
CAAATTTCTCGGTACTTCTATGAAAAATTTCTTTCAGAATCAATGCTAAAAATATGATTAGTATAATTTAAGCGTGATATGCTTTGTAAATATTGTAGAATCATAAAGAAACGATCTAAAATATCCTATTTCTACCTAAACTAATCTTCAGTCGAACTATCCAACTTCTTCACATCTTGGCAACAAAATAGAAGATATTAAATTTATCGAAAATGATAGAACAATTAT
>NW_017162405.1:0-228 GCF_001652005.2 Ceratina calcarata | reverse complement strand
ACACACCAGAAAGTAAGTTACCTAGGCTACCCGTACCTATAATTAAAAGGAAAAGGCAGGCACACCAACACAATCGCACAGCACGCCGCGTCGTGCACCCATTCAAGTCACCCAAGGTGCACCAGAGACTCCGGAGCCTCCGCCACCCGAGTCGACACAGACACAAACCAATAACACATAAATAAATAACAACAATAAATAACAACAATAAATAACAACAATAAATAA
>NW_017162404.1:0-228 GCF_001652005.2 Ceratina calcarata | reverse complement strand
TTATTGGGGAAAGTAAGTTTGAGGGAGGATTTTTTTACGGAAAAACGCATTTTCCGTTCCCTTTTCCCTCACAAACAGGTAGGAAACGTACTGATGCGCCTCCGGAATATTCACTACTTGTGAAGAGTTTGCACAGTGAACATCTACAGAAAACGAAATTGAGAAATATGGAGTTTACCAACGAAAGTGTGATTAATCTCATCGAGGCATACCGCAATAAGCCACAAT
>NW_017162403.1:0-228 GCF_001652005.2 Ceratina calcarata | reverse complement strand
TGGTTTAAGAGATAATGCCCGTAAAACTTAAGGTAGTACACAGTTACGAAAATTAATTTTCTTACGATTGTTTCTAAATTTTAACTATATGATAATTATAGTACTATTTATCGATGATTAAAATTATAGGAAACCTGGCATTATAATGAGCGAGATATTCACCCTCAAAGTTTCTTTTTTTAACATGTAATCACTATATTGACACTTTTCGAAGATGACATTTTTAAT
>NW_017162402.1:0-228 GCF_001652005.2 Ceratina calcarata | reverse complement strand
TGTAAATAGTGGGCTGACCAGTGTGTCCAGAACTGCTGCGTCCGCTGTTGAATGACCCGCCACCGGGCTCTTGGTGTGATTGTTGAATCTGATATGGATAGTTTAGGCAATGTGGTGAGTGGTTCATCCGTGAGAAAATGAGCTGGTGTAAGTACGTTGATGTCTTCGTCGCACTTCTCACTTACCACCTGTTACGGACGTGGGTCAGCTGGAAACACAGACTTCTAA
>NW_017162401.1:0-228 GCF_001652005.2 Ceratina calcarata | reverse complement strand
TGGTCAGCGTTTCGAGCGAGGACGTGTATATCCTGCCACTCACGTCGATGTGGACAGATGCCGTGTACCTGGAAGCAGCCGCTACGCACAGTATCCCGGTCATTATCTGGTTGTAAGCCGGTGCAGCCGGGGTCGGTGGCGTCGGTGACGAGGAATTCGACATTGTGGGCGAGGTGACCGGCGAACTGCTTGGCGACAGCAATCTGACAAATATACTTTCGACATTAG
>NW_017162400.1:0-228 GCF_001652005.2 Ceratina calcarata | reverse complement strand
ATGTTTTATTGAAAAATGCAAAATGGATGAAAGTATTCTTTTAATTTACATGGAAAGTAGTAAATACATGACAAAAGAAAAGACAAATAGGTCAGGTTGGGTTAGGTTTTGGAGAAGTGGTTTTGTGGCCATTATTTCTGTCAAAGGAATGTTTTATTGAAAAATGCAAAATAGATGAAAGTATCCTTTTAGTTTATATGGAAAGTAGTAAATACATGACAAAAGAAA
>NW_017162399.1:0-228 GCF_001652005.2 Ceratina calcarata | reverse complement strand
GCGTTTATATTTTCTGTTTTAAAACAACTTTCTGTGTAGTACTATCGATCCATGCACATTATTAATTTTGTTTAAAAATTTCCACTTTTTTTGTAATTTAATTATAATTCATATAAAAATTAAATGGTTGACAAAAATTATGGTAATACGCTCCATTGTGAAATTGTACGCAGTTTCTCAAGTTTCTGATAATAACATTCGGACCATATATACGACTGACTCTTCAGT
>NW_017162398.1:0-228 GCF_001652005.2 Ceratina calcarata | reverse complement strand
AACCTTCTAGAAAATGCCCAAATATGGTCATCCCCACCCCGGGAATGGGCCTTATGTAGGTATAAAAGGGCGATAGACCACAGCCCGTCGGATTAGTCTGAACTGAGAGTCTCAGAACGTGGAAACGCTGTCTCACCCCGCTGAGAATATTCGTGTGAGTTTGAACTTGGATTTTCCCCGCAACTTCGCTGCGTAAATCGGAGTAGGAATTCTCTTCGAGTAAGAGTT
>NW_017162397.1:0-228 GCF_001652005.2 Ceratina calcarata | reverse complement strand
TTAGATATAATATCACGCAACGTGCAAGCCACAAGTTCGCAATCAATAAGGGATTTTTCATCAAATTGTGGACTTTGTTGTAATTTATGTGATATATCACTGAAATTCAGTTTTTGTTGACCAATACTTTTAACAATAGAGACAAAGTCTGCAAATTTCTGATCGACGAGGGTCAAATTATCAGACAGCCATGAATACATATGTTTTACACAAAAATTATGGGTGAAT
>NW_017162396.1:0-228 GCF_001652005.2 Ceratina calcarata | reverse complement strand
TGAAGAATCCGGTAAGTCGCATGCTTTTAAGTTCCTCCGGTCATTCAATCATGCCACAGAACGAAAAGTACGAAACGGCACGGGTGACTGGTTGTATTTTATAGTTATTGGATGAGCATAGTTAGCCGGTGTATGTATAATATCATTATAAGAGTCGGGAAGAGTAACGATTGTCTATTGTTGTGTGATATTCCATTTATGTGTCAGCTCAGGTCAGGGCTCTTGTAT
>NW_017162395.1:0-228 GCF_001652005.2 Ceratina calcarata | reverse complement strand
TAGCAAATTCTTAAGACGATCTTAAGAATAAGCAACGACTCTGAATACCGGCCAATACAGAAATTCTAACGTATAATAAAAAATACAGTCGTATACGTTACCATTCTCTTTGTTCTCCTCATTTGGTTTGGGCTGTTTCATCGCCACAGCTTCGGCACCTTCAACTACAGAACAAAAAATGTATGTACATGTATTATAAAATAAAAATGTTTTACGAATGAAATAAAA
>NW_017162394.1:0-228 GCF_001652005.2 Ceratina calcarata | reverse complement strand
TGTGGGATACAAGGAGGAGAGTATCGTCAGCATAGCCAGTAATTTCAGTGTGTAAAGGTAATCTTGTTCTAAGTATGGAGTCATATCCAATATTCCATAATATTGCAGCTAAAGCGGACCCTTGTGGGACGCCGGCGCATACATTCTTCATTGTTAATTGGCCAGTTTTGTCATAGGTAAATATTTTTCTATTTCTTAAATAATCATAGATTATTTTTATTAGATATT
>NW_017162393.1:0-228 GCF_001652005.2 Ceratina calcarata | reverse complement strand
GTAGATTGTTAGCTATCCCCACCGCGGTAATTATCTCATCCAGAGAAAATACCGCCTCGAGGATAACAATTTAGACCACCGCCCAAAAGCTGGCATACCCACGGTCGGCATTGTTGCCATGCTGCTTGTTTTCTAGACGTTCAGGCAGTTCCTAGTGGCTTTGAACAACAAGAAAATTCCGCCAAGCGCCAAAATCAGGTCATGGCCGGAGCAGGAGAATCTCCTCAG
>NW_017162392.1:0-228 GCF_001652005.2 Ceratina calcarata | reverse complement strand
TGCATCCAGCTTCCATTATTGAATTTATAATGGCTGGCCACCAGAGATTATCAAACGCTCCTTCGATATCTACAAAAAGTGCCACCACATACTTTTTGTCAGTTTCTCTTACGCTATTTCTTATTTTAAGCAGTGCGTCTTCTGTGCTCCTTTTGGGGGTAAAGCCGAATTGAGAGCTGCAACTCAGTCCATTTTCATCTACTTTGGCCTGAATTCGGTCTGATATGA
>NW_017162391.1:0-228 GCF_001652005.2 Ceratina calcarata | reverse complement strand
CCCTCTCACACTCTCCCACGCCATCTCACTCCATCCCCCACACCCTCTCACACCACCACACCCACACCCACTCCCACTCCCACTCCCACTCCCCCTCCCGCTCCGTTCCTTCTCTTCTCTTTTCCTCCTTTCTTTTCCCTTCTTTTTTTTCTCTTCTTTTTCTTTTTCCTTCTTTTTTTTCCCTCCTTTTTTTCCCTTCTTTTTTACCTTCTTTTTTTCAATTCTTCT
>NW_017162390.1:0-228 GCF_001652005.2 Ceratina calcarata | reverse complement strand
GGTAACATGCTTTTAGAAATTTATGCTCAGATTTATTTTAATTTGTAATATACAAATCTACATTTTTCATATTTCTTTTAACTCTCTTTTGTGTTAACATTTTTTAAATGTTCATGAAGTTGACGGAAGATGAGAGTCAGTCACGGGGTTTATTACTCGTAGTACGAAAAAAACGCTTCTTCGTTATATGTATGTATTAAAAATTAAAACAGCAGCTGAAGATCAAAG
>NW_017162389.1:0-706 GCF_001652005.2 Ceratina calcarata | reverse complement strand
ATTTATCCATTCAATAGCTGCTTTGCTATCCGTTTTGATTTCTATTGGACTTTTACACAGTTTATCCATTCCCAATCCTTTCAAGATTGTTCTTATCCACATCATGTCCCGTACTCCTTCGCAGATGCCCAATAGTTCTGCCTCACATGTAGACATTGCTACTAGTTGTTGTTTCTGACACTTCCATGTTATCAAGTTATTTCCAATCTTAGCTACGTATGCTCCATATGATTTCGCATCTGTCGTGACGCTCCAGCTTGCATCCGTACTTATCGTTAGTTGAGATTCATTCCGGTTATATTGCAACTTGTAATGCTTCGTTCCCTTAATATATCTATACACTCTTTTTACAGCTGTTAGATGCATTGCTCTTGGGTCCTGATTATACCGTGATAATCTACTTATTGCATACGAAATATCAGGTCTAGTTCCAACTGCTATATACATAAGTGATCCTAGTAACTCTTGATATTCTTCTCTGGCTACCTTAGGCGAATCTTCGTACACCTCCAAATCTTGCGAGGGACATACTGGTGTTTTTACTGGACTATGATTTTCCAAATAAAACAGTCTTTTGCTAAATGATTTTGTCTGCCACAGATGTAACACCCACTGTTCCGCTTAAATCTATAATGATTATCGCGTGTGGCTCTATAAGCCATCTCATTCTTTTCATTTCCTCCTGGGTGGTGGTAATTATTATTCT
>NW_017162388.1:0-228 GCF_001652005.2 Ceratina calcarata | reverse complement strand
AGTACTTCCGGTGCACCGCGAAATTAGCGGGAACGTACATCGTCGTCGTCGTCGTTCTGGCTCTCGAAGAAAGCCTCCGTTTTGTTCAACCGTTGTTTCACCGAAACGCATGCTGCCATCACAATTGTTCACTAAATTACGACCGACCGACTGTAAATTCGTTCCGACGGAGCCGCGCGAATGGATAAAACTGATCTGCGCGGAAGAGAGGAAGGTCGTACCGTCGTA
>NW_017162387.1:0-228 GCF_001652005.2 Ceratina calcarata | reverse complement strand
GAAAAGTAGTAACTACGTGCCAATAGGAAGGACGAATATGTTAGGTTTTGGAGAAGTGGTTTTGTGGCCATTATTTCTATCAAAGGTATGTTTTATTGAAAAATTCAAAATGGATGAAAGTATTCTTTTAGTTTACATGGAAAGTAGTAAATACATGACAAAAGAAAAGACAAATAGATCAGGTTGGGTTAGGTTTTGGAGAAGTGGTTTTGTGGCCATTATTTCTGT
>NW_017162386.1:0-228 GCF_001652005.2 Ceratina calcarata | reverse complement strand
CATCCTGCGGCCTAGAGCAGAACGAAATTGGTGTTTAGTATAGATTAATGACGCGCTATTGTTTAAAATAGAAAATCTTTGACGGTCTTGCTGTAATTTTACAGGGAAGGTGGATTTGCTGTTTAATCATTGTGGAAGGGATTGTTGTAAAATCTATAGAAATATGTGACAGTGATGTGGGGATTGATTTGAAGTGTTACATAACCTTGCTCTCTTGTTTGACAGTTC
>NW_017162385.1:0-228 GCF_001652005.2 Ceratina calcarata | reverse complement strand
TGATCAATTTCTGGAACTACGTGTTTCCCTTATGAAGATCCTCCTAGTCCCGTAAGAACCGATGAAGATTTTTACTTACAGCGTGATAGGAATTATCATCAAGCAGAAACAATTCTCCAAGAAATACCGAACTTTGGTTTGGTTTCGAATGTAACACTTGATTACATGCATTTAGTATGTTTAGGTGTAATGAGGAAACTGTTACTGCTATGGATAACAAGTTCAATT
>NW_017162384.1:0-228 GCF_001652005.2 Ceratina calcarata | reverse complement strand
CGATCTCTGGTAAACTCGACTCAAAGAGTAACCGGACGGTGTATCGACCACCATTGTCACGCGTATGCGCCTGACGAAATAACTTCTCACAACTATCCTCCGGCGGATCATGGACCGCGACCGTCGAGGGCACTTCCTCGAGTTCCCAAAAACGTTGTAACGACTCATTCAAATTATCCTGAGTAGCACAGTGATGTGCACGAAGCGGGAAAGATTCAGGATCAACCG
>NW_017162383.1:0-228 GCF_001652005.2 Ceratina calcarata | reverse complement strand
GCTACCAACGTTTAGGAATAGAAGTATCTACTCGTGCCACTATAGCATAGAATATATCTATGCTCCGTTCTCACGGTTCACTAGCCGTTTACGCACGAACTTTATACCAAAAACACTTGCCCCTCCACCATGCACAATTTGCTCGGATCCCATGCTCTTAAGCTGGGTATTTGTTATATTTGTATACATATTTATGTACTTTTAACATCGTCTTATGCAATGGATTTT
>NW_017162382.1:0-228 GCF_001652005.2 Ceratina calcarata | reverse complement strand
TCCCGCTGCTGCAGCAATAGTATCATCTGCGTATCCGGTTATCTGTATATTGTTTATCTGTGGCGCGCGTAGCACTTCATCGTAGCCGATGTTCCACAATGGTGCCGCGAGGGTGGAGCCTTGGGGAACGCCACAGCTCATCTTCTTGGATTGGATCTTCCCATCCGCGTCCATGGCCATTATTTTTCTATCAGTCAAGTATGCTGCGATCATTTCGACTAAATATTG
>NW_017162381.1:0-228 GCF_001652005.2 Ceratina calcarata | reverse complement strand
CCGCGGCAGAGGCGGGAGCCGTCCCATATTTATATTTAAAAATTATTGATGAATTAATTGTTAAATTAATTGTTAAATGAATTTTTAAAAGAATTGTTAAATATAAATTATTAATTAAATAATTGGTAAAATTTTAATTAGCTCTCATTTTTATTAAAATATTAAAAATTTTAAATTAAAATAGTAAAAATATTAAAAAATATTAAAAATTATTAATGATTTAATTTG
>NW_017162380.1:0-228 GCF_001652005.2 Ceratina calcarata | reverse complement strand
CACACGACGATTACTAAACTTTTTGCAACCGATATTTGCATTTGAAATCGTGACACTGAATTAATTTCTGATGAAAAATGTATACAGCCAACGGCAACATAATCGTCTTCGAAATCTTTATTAATTATTGACTGAGTGGAAAATTTTTTATAATTTTATCGTTACGTTAGTATCAGTAATTTTTTCTAAATATATATATAGATTTTCTAAATATATAATATTTTCCGT
>NW_017162379.1:0-3117 GCF_001652005.2 Ceratina calcarata | reverse complement strand
ACAGTTTACGCATACGTTAACATATATACAGTTATATAAACATAATATGGAAAAATATATATACATATAAATAAAATAAGCGATACGTATGTGAGTAAATTAAAAATACAGATAAAACAATGAGTACATGTCTATGCAAAACGAAGTTTACGTTTGATCGAGTTTGTCTGCGGACGCTGATTCGATCTGATGATTGACGTCTTCGGGTTGATAGGGCAATGGTACCAGCTTTTTCACGTTCCGATCCAACGTATTCGCCACCGTTTTTAGTGTTACTGTGCGAATGATGCCATCTGAACCGGGGTGGACCTTAATTACCCTACCCAAGGGCCATTGCATGGGAGGTAAGTTATCTTCCCTGAGAAGGACGACAGTTCCTTCCTTGATCGCATGGTCGCCCTTAATCCATTTGCTGCGTTTGGTTAACTCGTTAAGATATTCTCGGTGCCAGCGATTCCAGAAATGTTGCTTTATCTTTTGAATGTGTTGCCAGGTTGAGAGACGATTAGATGGTGTATGTAAAAAGTCTCGTTCGCGTAGGTTCGTCAATGAATCGCCGATTAAAAAGTGACCAGGTGTTAAGGCGAGTAGATCATTTGGGTCTGATGATAATGGAGTAAGAGGTCGGGAATTTAGGATTGATTCGATTTGGATTATAAGAGTGTTAAATTCCTCGAAAGTGAAAATGTCAGTACCCGCTACGCGTATTAAATGGTGTTTAAAAGCCTTTACCGCCGCTTCCCATAATCCGCCAAAATGTGGTGTGCGAGGTGGTATAAAGTTCCAGTCAATAGAATGTTCTGCCAGGAAGGTTTTTACTTTTAGATTATGGTCATCTGAACGGATGAGCTCTCGTAATTCTTTTAAGTTGTTGTTAGCCCCGACAAAGTTTGTACCATTGTCAGAGTGAATACTCTTGCAGAAACCTCGTCGAGCTATGAATCGTCGGAGTGCTGCGATAAATGATTCGCTGGTGAGATCACTCACGAGTTCTAAATGGACAGCTTTAATTGCGAGACAGACGAAGACTGCCACGTAGACTTTTATTTTCGCGCGATTTCGATGCTTCTTCTCTTTTATATGAAATGGTCCGCAATAATCAACGCCGACGTGAGTGAACGGACGAGATTCGGTAACCCTTGCCTTGGGAAGGTCTCCCATTATGTACTCCACTGGTGGTGGTTGAGCTCGCAAACAACGCATGCAGGATTTCAAAGCTTTCCACACCTGATTTCTTCCATCGATGGGCCAGTATCGACGTCTGATCGCATAGAGGGTATTCTGAACGCCAGTATGCAGTTGGGCCTGGTGTTCAGCCTCAATAATGAGCGAAGTTACTCGCGATTTTGGCAAAATAATTGGATGTCGTTGTGGGAATGGCATTGACGAATGCTTTAGACGACCTCCTACGCGTAAAATGCCATCTTTATCTATAAAAGGAGATAAGCGCTGCAATTTTCCTCCGATGTTGTACTCGTTGTTGGATAAATGTCGCAGTTCCTTAGTGAAGTGAATCTTTTGGAGAAGTTTAATAATGCTATCATGAGCTCTCTTAAGTTCTATTGCAGTGAGGCTGCCCTTAAAGGTGTTGTCTTTCTTCCATCTAAGGCAGTACGCAATGACTCGTTGCATCCGTCTCCATGACGAGTAATTGTCTAAGATATTGGTGTCAAAGGTAGATGTAACCAGACACGTTGCAACTCTTTGTTCCAATAATATGCTATCGCATGGTGGAGTTGATATATTTGGCCATGAAGATTCGTCTTCTTGAAGCCATTTTGGTCCTTCCTGCCATAGAGATGGCTGGAGGAATTCTTCCGGGAGTTGGCCCCGCGAAATAAGGTCAGCGGGATTGTCTGACGTCGATACATGTCGCCAATCTGCTATGTTTGTCTTGTTTTGAATTTCAGACACCCTATTTGCGACAAATGTTTTGAGCATGTGCGGAGATGTTTGTAACCAATGTAATACAATCGTGGAGTCGGTCCAGAGAATAGTGCGGTCGATCGTAATATGTAAGGCCTTTTTGGCTGTTGTCACTAGTGATGTTAGTAATAACGCTCCGCACAATTCTAGTCTCGGAATTGATTGTGTTTTTAATGGAGCCACCTTTGATTTTGCGAAAAGAAGTTTTGCGTTGATGTGGCCCTGTTTGTCAATCGTCCGGAGATACAAGCAAGCTCCATAGGCTTTTTCACTTGCGTCGGAGAATCCATGTAATTCGGTTACTATCGATGTATGAGGGATAGTGTTCCTCGGAAAAATGATATTATTTAATAATGGCAATTGTTTATAATATTGGTTCCATTCGGTGTATACGTCCATTGGCAAAGATTCATCCCAGTCAAGTTTCATAGACCAAATTCTTTGTAATAGCATCTTTGCTGTGCTGATAACAGGTCCGAGAAGGCCGAGGGGATCGTAGATTTTTGCGATCTCCGATGTGATGAAGCGTTTAGTTACCCGTGATGTAATGGGTTGAGTTTTAACTTCATACGATATCGAATCGTTTGAAGAGTCCCAGAAAACTCCTAGCGTCTTCAAAGTGGAGGATTCACCGAGATGTAACTTTTTATTGATGTCCTGTTCAGGTAGTCCTTGTAAAATGGCTTGATGGTTGGCTGCCCATTGTCGAATGTTTAGACCTGCTAGTCTTAACAATTGGGTCAATTCTTCACGCAGCATACGTGCATCATCAATTGTCGAGGCTCCGGTTAATGCGTCGTCAACGTAAAAATCTCNCCTTCGTCCTGTGCTAATTGGATTAGACACCGAATGGCCAGGTAAGGAGCGGCTGATAATCCGAAGGTCACTGTCTGTAATTCGTAGGTATGGATTTCGCCTGTGTCGTCACGCCATAGAATTCTTTGAAATTTCCTATCTTCCTTTCGTACGAGGAATTGCCTGTACATTTTTTCTATGTCACCAGTGATAACGTACTGGTGAATTCGGAAACGGAGAAGAATGTATAAAAGATCGTCCTGAAGTTTAGGGCCAATATGAAGAGTGTCGTTGAGTGAGATTCCGGTGCTCGTGGTTGCGGAGCCATCGAATACTACTCGTAATTTTGTGGTTTCACTCGTGGTCTTTATTACCCCGTGATGCGGAAGGTAATAT
>NW_017162378.1:0-228 GCF_001652005.2 Ceratina calcarata | reverse complement strand
CAGTAATCGAAGTGCTCGCTACGGGTTTGAGGCGGCCTTATTAAGGCGCGCGCCGGGATCGTGGTTGTGAGAAGGCCTCCCGGCCGGCGCCGCCTAGCGGCGACTCCGGGAGTCTCGCCGTGTCGGACGGGTTGCGCGGTTACGCGGGGACGGAGACGATATGCTCCGTGACAGAGTTTTATTTATTATTTACAAACTATTAAAGATCTTAAAACTAAAAGTCTATAG
>NW_017162377.1:0-228 GCF_001652005.2 Ceratina calcarata | reverse complement strand
ATATAACAGTTTCTCACTAGCATCAATAGTTTACGAGTAATTTGCAAAAAACTGTCTTTCGTTTTTTGCAAATACCTCGGTAACTATTGGCACTAGCGAATTCTTGTTACACAGAAATTGTAGATCTCGTCGTCCCCTACAAAACGAGCCTAAATACGCCCCCCTACGTCCACTCGTTCGGGAGTTATTGACGAAAAAGGAAATTTCTTGTCAAAAGCGAAAATGCAT
>NW_017162376.1:0-228 GCF_001652005.2 Ceratina calcarata | reverse complement strand
TACTACAAAACATCGAATGGTGCATAAAAAATTATATGATTCTATTTAAAAAACTAAAAATGAACTTGAAATCTTCTGTATGCATCCATCCATGCAAAAAATGTTTCTATCACAATATTTCCACCTCTATACCGAATAAATTTTGAACATAACATCCCTTCATATTATTACAAATAAGGTAGACATAGTTATTGCACCACCTTGTATACATTCGTAGATACTTGGAAT
>NW_017162375.1:0-228 GCF_001652005.2 Ceratina calcarata | reverse complement strand
TCGGTTTCTCATCGCAATTTCAATAGTGCTCTTGTAAAATCGGTTCACTCGTTAAAAAGTTTTAGCTCTCAAACTCCTCGAGATTAATAATATCTTGAGCGACTTGTGCTCGCGCACGATAATACTCAAATAATCTCATCTCTCACAATCTAATCATCGTCTCAAACAATCTAATCTCAAATCTCACCGATTTGATAACGGTTCGCGATCAATAATATCCGGCCGTTC
>NW_017162374.1:0-228 GCF_001652005.2 Ceratina calcarata | reverse complement strand
TTAATCATCGATCCAAGAATTAGTATAATAATTCATATAATCATCGATAGAATCATTTATACTTAATACAAAAATTGATACAATGTTTCATTTAATAGTTGTGGTTGGCAGTGTATCTCGTTTGTATCGGATATCCTAGAAAAAGGGTTAAAACCGACAAGGGATGATTCTGCAGGTGATTCTGAACAACTTTTGCCTTTGGCAAATTCCGATGCGACGCACGGTTTT
>NW_017162373.1:0-228 GCF_001652005.2 Ceratina calcarata | reverse complement strand
CGACAGTGAGTTTGAGTACAACGGAAGCTGAATTTATCGCAGCGAGCGAAGCAACTAAAGAAGCGATATGGCTACGAAAATTGTTGTTAGACATTGTGTTTGAAGATCAATTGAATTTATTTAAAAACAGTTTAAGAGCATAGCTCGGCGGTTCGTATTTCGGTTATTTCGCAAAATTAAAAGACACCGGCTATAAGAAACGGCGTAACGTTTCGCTAGCCGGCTGAG
>NW_017162372.1:0-228 GCF_001652005.2 Ceratina calcarata | reverse complement strand
TTCATTTTTGCGAAGTGGGAAGTACAGCAGGAAGTCCTGTTGCGGCTAAGCTAATTGAAATAGATAAGTAGGATCTGTGTTGCGAACCGTAGGCCGAAAGGACAATATTTTCCGAGACACTTCTCCGCGTTCGTCTAGAAATATTTGTATTGCATCTGTGAAGGTATTATATATATGTAGCCTCTCGAATTCGACATTCCACAACTTAATTATCAATCGATATCGTTA
>NW_017162371.1:0-228 GCF_001652005.2 Ceratina calcarata | reverse complement strand
CCTTCCTTTTCCTTTCTTTCCTTCCTTCCTTCTCCCTTTTCCCTTTCCTTCTTCCCTTTCTCCTTTCTCTCTCCTTCCTTCCTTTTTCCTTCGTTCCTTCCTTCTTTACTTTTCCCTTTCCCCTCTTTTCGTTTCTTCTTATTTCCTTCCTTCTTCCCTTCTTTTCTTTTCCCCTTCTTTCTGTTCCATCTCTTCTTTCTCTTTTCCCTTTTCCTCTTCTCTTTTTTT
>NW_017162370.1:0-228 GCF_001652005.2 Ceratina calcarata | reverse complement strand
TTCGCCAGCGTCAATAATTAATTGGATATTTCCTTCTATGCTTTTTAGCACGTAGTTATTTATTATTAGCATTGTTCTTCTGACATCTGATTTCTTTTTAATCATAGGAAATGCGTTTTTCTAATGTACATAAACTTTTGGGATTGAATGTATAGCCAATACAGCCCTACGGCTGACGAAAAGTAAATGAATCTTTTTCATTGCACGATAATAAAAACGTTGAATCTA
>NW_017162369.1:0-228 GCF_001652005.2 Ceratina calcarata | reverse complement strand
TTGCTGACTATTATGACTTACTAGTCAATTTAATTGAAATGATTGACTTAACAAAAATTGCTGACTATTATGACTTACTATTCAATTTAATTACAATGACTTGACTTAATAAAAATTGCTGGCTATTATGACTTACTATTCAATTTAATTAAAATAATTGACTTAATAAAAATTGCTGACTCTTATGACTTACTATTTAATTTGATTAAAATAATTGACTCAGTAAAA
>NW_017162368.1:1012-2244 GCF_001652005.2 Ceratina calcarata | reverse complement strand
TTCCTTCCCATAACCGATTTATTGCTGATTTAGTGATTTTCTCTATGGTGTGTTCGGTCAATATTCCGTTTATGGAAACGGTGTTTGATTCTTCATCAGTCATTCCCCGGGCAATTTCGTGTATCACTGCTGGTTTTTCCGCGGGATACATTATATGGTCTCTCAATTGTTGAAGTTCTTCTTGTGAATAAATACCGCTAGTGGCCAATGATGTCGGAGTTAAATAATTCCAATTCAATTCGGAAATAGGTTTTGTCCTTTGAGGATTTTCCGTTATTCTTAGAGATGGTGTTAATTTTACCCATTTATTGTCAATTTTGTAAATTGTTGGCAAAAGTGGATTACACTGTTTTTTGGTTCCGTACTTTGTTAAAGTCCTGGTTTTTGGAGATAAGTAATAGGTTTCGTTGTTATGCATCACGGGTAATTCATTATAGCAATTTTCTGTTCTTCGAACTCATACGTCCATTGGAATGCACTGTAGGATGTGGATAGCTTTTCCTGCGTTTACGGCTATAAATCCTGGTATTTTTGCAATTATGTAGGCAAATTCTTCGGGTATCAAAGATATTAATGATAGAGCATTTCGTAATATTTGATTTTCTGATTCGCATTTTTGTAAGATGATGCTTTTGTATAACGATGTAAGTTGACTCCTTATGTGTTTTTCCACGTAGATGAACTTTGAATTTATGTATATAAAAATGTCCAAATTATCTACTTGTGGTCGTTTCCTTTTAATAATCGAGTTTCCAGGGGTAGTTTCGAAGATGTATAATTTAGGATGTTCTGTCGTGACTACGGCGTATCCGCACATATGGTGTTCTCCGGTTTTAGTTAATGCGAATGTTATGCTTTCAGTGGTGAGGCTGTAAATGGTCGGGTGTTGTGTTGTCATTTCTTCCTCGATTTTATCTGCCATCCCTTCATAGAGCACATCATATGCTTTCAATTCGCATGTATCGGTTGGTAGAGGTTTCCAAAACGTATTTCCTGAACTATTGTCGATACATGTCGTGTCCGCTAAGTTACAAGTAGTTCCCGATGGTAGTATTATTTTTCCGGTGTCTATTTTAATTCTGGCCATTTGGTTCTTTAGTTTAATTTCAACAGTGGCTTGTACAAAAACATTGGTCCATGATCCGTAAGGATCCGAATATGTCGTCCCGATACATGTTCCGTCGCTGCGTACTTTTTCATGGTAGGTTCACGTCTTGTCACTGACCATATTA
>NW_017162368.1:0-744 GCF_001652005.2 Ceratina calcarata | reverse complement strand
CCGGGTTTCGAACACACGGAGCTTCGAAGGCTCCGAGACGAGCCTCGAAAACTCCGAGTCTCGAGGAGACCGTGAATTTTAGATTCGCTTGACTCACGCAATCAGCACCGAAGTTTCCGACCTTCTTTCCGAAGATGTCCCAAGACGGCCGAATTTAAAATTCGCTCGACTGACGCATCAGCACGCACACATGCACGCGCCGCGTCACACGACGCGCCCCACTTGTTTCCGAAGATACCCGAAACCGGCTGCCTGCCATAGACCCGAAATTATCACTTGTAAGCATTGAACCCCTCTAAAAGGGTTAAATTCCATCGAAGGGGTAACTTCAAGGGGTCATTCTTGTGTAAAATTTCACGCTCTACAACTTTTATTTGAAACTTTTTTCGATATCTACAGCCGGTTTCGACTTATAAGTAAAGAACACCCCCGAGGGGTGGTTTTCTACAAGACCCCCTGAGGCGAAAACTTTTTTACTTTGCACATTTGTTTCTGGAGGTCAGACAAACCATATATCCAAATTCCATCCGCTCGGCTAAAAGTGTCGATTTGAGACCTATTTTTTTTGGACTACTTGGCACTGAGTGATTTCTGTATGATCGTATTCCGAAAGTTGGAGCAGTTGAATGTATGTCTTTATAGTTTTTATGTTTGGTCCTGGAACCTTGCAGTCAGTTATATCCAGCAAGGATATTGTTGTATGATTCATAGCTGGTCCTCCGCAGTCGTATCCGATTAGGCCGT
>NW_017162367.1:0-228 GCF_001652005.2 Ceratina calcarata | reverse complement strand
GTTATTTTCAGAATATTATCTGTCAGTTTTGTAAGATTTTCCGATCGATTTTTACTCCTTCTCACAAGTGATATACTTTTTCCTTATTACTTCGAAATTGTAGCTGATAAAAGAGTTAAAATTAAAACTCTCCAACAGATAAAGAATAGGATGTATTTCAAAAATATTGAACACAAATATATTTATGCTGATGTAGTACATAGAAAGATTCACCTTAATTAAATAATA
>NW_017162366.1:0-228 GCF_001652005.2 Ceratina calcarata | reverse complement strand
TTGAATCAGACCTTTAAATTCGAGATCGACTCTTTTGACCCTTTGACCGTCGATGATCGACGAACTACGTTTACCTCGCAACATCTGTTCGGTCACTTCGTCAAGCCGTGCTTGAATTCATTAAAAAAAACATGTCACTTTCCTATGTACATGTGAATTTTAGTTATGAATCACAAATTCCACTAAGTAGGCATTACAATGTTAAAAAAAATTCATATTTACGGATAT
>NW_017162365.1:0-228 GCF_001652005.2 Ceratina calcarata | reverse complement strand
AGGGCTAAAAATTGGAGTGAATGTTTCTTTTTTGATAAGCTATCGAATGGCTCAAACGGCGCTTCATTCGGCTCAAGGTCACATTTGACCCCCTTATCCAGCTAGGCCCTTTTTAGTTTTCTTTGGTCTTTCCACAGACTGGGCCCATAACCTGTTGTTGGACGATAACCGACTCAACAGTCTGCCGGCCCGTCCAAATTAATGTGGAAGCTAGGAAAGTGAACAAAG
>NW_017162364.1:0-228 GCF_001652005.2 Ceratina calcarata | reverse complement strand
TTCAACGTGAAACAATTCCTCGTGCAGAATTGATGATTCTGCATCAGCATCTTAGGCAGTAGCTTCGAATTCATTCTGTAAATAATTCAATTGACATTTTCACTGGCAAGCATTTCGTTTAATTCTCGAACAGCAATTTGCGAATTTAAATCATTGACGATCCTAATTTGAAATATAAATTTCTCCAGATTTTTAAACGCTATTCGCTATTTTTAAACTATATATATA
>NW_017162363.1:0-228 GCF_001652005.2 Ceratina calcarata | reverse complement strand
AAAAATTTTTTTATTTTTCCGAGATTTTTCCAAGGGGTACCCCTTCAAATTTCGCAAAATTTTCGTTTTTTGCCAATAACTTCCAAACGGATGGACTTAGGGAGACGTTTGTGGTCTCATTTTGTAGAGGACGACGAGATCTACAATTTGCATGTAAAAATTTTTCCCTAGAGCTAATAGTTTACGAGTAATTTGCAAAAAACTGTTTTTTTGTTTTTCGTCAATAAC
>NW_017162362.1:0-228 GCF_001652005.2 Ceratina calcarata | reverse complement strand
TACAGGTCGGGAAACTCTAGTCAATTCTGGTGGTGGGGGTACAGCTCTTAGGAGTTGCCAGTCAAACTTTGCTAATTCGCCACGATACGTAGTGCGCTGCGATTGAGTTCAGTTGAGAGTGATCCTATATGTATACGACCGTGACTACGACAATTGTGAGGACTTTATTGCAACGCGTGGCGACCAAGTGGCGACTTTTATAATTACAACTGTGGCAAATAAGAGCTG
>NW_017162361.1:0-228 GCF_001652005.2 Ceratina calcarata | reverse complement strand
TAATTTCGCTGGAAATGCAGCAGCTGCTTCTGTATCTCCACTTGCCGCTTCTCCAATAATCTGTATGCTATGAAGATTGTTTCTGTTTTTAAATCGATGAAACCACCCTCGACTAGCTACAAAATGTTCACTGTTGTCGCCTTTTTTATCCTGAATATGGTTAAAAATTGTTTTCGCTTTTTCCATTATAACTGCTTGACTTAATGGCATATTGCGCTCAACTTCATC
>NW_017162360.1:0-228 GCF_001652005.2 Ceratina calcarata | reverse complement strand
GCCGATAAATGGTTTTCGTTATTGTTTAACTGCAATAGATAGATTTTCCAGATGGTCTGAAGCGATACCAATCACCGATATTTCTGCTGAGAAAGTAGCAGAAGACGCATTTTACGCGGGTTGGTTATCAAGATTTGGAACCCCTGTCATGATTACAACTGACCAAGGATCTCACAAGGAAACATATCCAAGTGGGACACGCCGATTTTGATGAAACTTACACGAAAT
>NW_017162359.1:0-228 GCF_001652005.2 Ceratina calcarata | reverse complement strand
AATGGGAGATTCCTGACGTAATTTCAAACAACATTTTCCTTAGCGAAAAAGTTGTTCAAAACGTGGTTCAAGAGTTATTAACAAAAAACTCCGACCAATCAGAGCGCTCGGTTGGCGCGATCGCCCAATCGGAAGCGTTGGCTCGGATCCGGACGCCCGACTTACCAACAATTTATCATTTCCCCATCCATTCCATTTGAATAACGATTAAATGTATTAATTGTTATT
>NW_017162358.1:3081-4540 GCF_001652005.2 Ceratina calcarata | reverse complement strand
ATAACACATGTCTCTTAGAATTCCGCGAATGTTAAAGTACCACCAAACAATACAATCACCTTTCCATCCATCGAAGCTTCTTGCTAGTATATGTACACCATCTTCCATCACTCCTGCTAGAAGCCTACATCCTACACAGGTATCATGTTTTGGCAGTCTATATTTCCGGAGGTTGTTCAGGAAAGGATTATAATCCATTTCAAATCCCTTTTGTTTACAACAATTCCTATGTCTATACCTCAATTACTTTATCTTACCGACTAGTCTTCCGTAACTCCACAGATATTCGGGATCAATACCCACCGCCTTCCTCCCACTAGGCGCGCGGATCTACCGGGTGGTGGACCGCGGGGTTCCACAGGGGTCCGTGTTGGGCCCACTTCTGTGGAACCTCGGTTATGATGCAGTCCTCCGGGCTGATCTTCCCCACGACGTGTATATCGTCTGCTATGCGGACGATATACTTATACTCGTCGCTGGGGAAGACTTCAGGAGGACCATTCGGCTCGCCGAATTGGCAGTGACGATTGTCGTCGCGCGGATCCGTGAGCTTGGATTAAAGGTGGCACTGGCGAAGACGGAGGCCATGTGGTTTCATGGCCTCCGCAGGTCTGCCGAGCCACCTGACTCGTGGATCCGTGTTGGAGACCAATATGTCAGGGTGAGTCGGTACATGAAGTACCTGGGACTCACCCTGGATGGCCGTTGGCGCTTCGAAGAGCATTTCGACCGCCTGGCCCCCCGACTCGAGGGCGTGGGGAACGCCTTGATGGGCATTTTGCCCAATCTCGGGGGGCCAAGGGAAGGTGTACGCCGCCTTTATTTGGGGGTAGTGCGGAGTATCGCATTGTACGGTGCTCCGGTTTGGAGTACCGACCTGATGGCCAGTCGGCGCAGCATTTCGTTGCTGCACAAAGTCCAACGCCGGCTGGCCATCAGAGTCGTGAGGGGATACCGCACTATCTCCTACGAGGCGGCGACACTCCTGTCGCGACTCCCGCCCTTTGAGCTCTTGGCGGAGGCGGACGCTGAAGCGTATTTCAGCGTCCGTCGAGCCCGTCAGGGCGGCGGGGTCTCGGCACGAGTGACGGTCGAAGCGAGGCGTCAAGCTCGGCTACGCGCGCTCGACAAGTGGCGTACCTGGTTGGTTTCGCCACAGTACGTCCACAAGCGCGTGGTCGAGGCTGTCCTGCCCAACTTCTGGGGTTGGCTGGACAGAGGTCATGGGTCTCTGACCTTCCGACTGACGCAGGTGCTCACCGGGCATGGTTGCTTCGGGGAGTATCTGCACCGAATCGGTCGGGAGGCGACGGCAGTGTGTCACCACTGCGGGCACGGGGAGGACACCGCGCAGCACACGCTGGAGTTTTGTCCAGCGTGGAGTGCGCAACGCGGTGTCCTCTTTAGCGCCGTTGGGAGGGACCTCTCGCTCCCAGCATTGGTCCAGGCAATGCTGGCG
>NW_017162358.1:0-661 GCF_001652005.2 Ceratina calcarata | reverse complement strand
GGGTGGAGGTGTCTCCTCCCCCGGGCGCTCCGAACATGCTGTTCGGGGCGCAGCGTATGCGCGGTGCCCGTGCAGATGGAATGCACTTTGATGCATCGCAGATGCACGGGCACCGCGGGGGTCGCCGACGGTCAGATTGGGGGCCCTGGCCGTCTGTCATGGCGGCCCCGAGATATGCGGCGCAGTAGTGTGGCCCTACTGCGCCGCGGCGCCTTTTGCGCGTGTTACCAGGGGGGGATTTCCTGCCCCCCCCCCCAGGGATTGGAGATCGCTCCCTTAGGGGGCGAGCTGTTTCGCCAGGGGGGTACCGGTTGCTTGCTTTATAGCGATCCCGGTACCCCCCTGTTGGCGAAGAGGACGGCCACCGGAGGGGTTTTAGTGGGTGGAAATCCTACATAACCCTTCCTCCCACCCCCAGGGGAGGAAGCCTTGTGGTCTAGACGCCAGTTCGCGTCCTCCTTTGTCGTTCCAAGTTTCGGTTGTACTTGCGGAGATGATATTACCCGCGATCTCGTCTCGCCATCTGCTACTTGTCCAATACCCGTGGTAGCAATGTTTTCTGTCATGGGAAGGTCCTTTGGCTTCTGTCCCGCCACTGTCACTGTTGTACGTTTCGCGACCGCAGGTATATCCCCTCCCAACATCTGATCCTGCTGCTTTT
>NW_017162357.1:0-228 GCF_001652005.2 Ceratina calcarata | reverse complement strand
CCATCATTTATACCAGATAATAATAATAATGTAATGTATAACAGTAGTAGCGTGGAGATGCATCGCATTTTAAATAGTTATGCGGACGTTTTTAAGTATTTACTACTACAGAGCTACACTTCCTTTAATGAATAAAAACTGAAAAAGCGCTAACGGATTAACTACTGTAACTTGTTCGTTTACCAAATTGTCTATAGTTATTCAACAGTTTATTGCATACTTTCTTTT
>NW_017162356.1:0-228 GCF_001652005.2 Ceratina calcarata | reverse complement strand
GAACTTAACGAAATAATAGTTTCCTTTTTTATTACCTATCTCTCTTAAATGAGAATTATTCGAAATCTGGATTCTACTTGCCCTAATCAAATCCTCCGGAGCGATTTTTTCTGATTTTGATTCAGAATATCCTGGGTTCCAGCTGCCTCTTTAGCCAGTTTGTCTGCTTCTTTATTCCCTGCGATACCCTTAAGTGCTGGTATCCAAATCAAGGCTATTTTTTTCCTT
>NW_017162355.1:0-228 GCF_001652005.2 Ceratina calcarata | reverse complement strand
TAGGTCTTATATGGTTCAGTTCTTAGACAACCAATTTAAGATATTTTTGACCACTTTACCCTTTCTCTGTTAGTAAAAAATAAAATAGAAATCACTATCTGAGCAAATCGAACATATTTAGACTTATTTATTGAACATAAGTTTAATAATAAAACATAAAGTTTTCATCTCATAAAATTTCACTGTACAACATAATCCATATCCGTCTGAAAGCTTTAAAATAAGAAT
>NW_017162354.1:0-228 GCF_001652005.2 Ceratina calcarata | reverse complement strand
TTATGTGTGTAGAAACGTAAGTGCATTTATACATATACATGTATAAGTGTGTACTGTGTGCTTAGGGTACATATTATTCCAAACATCAGGTACATTCACAGAACGTAACAATATGTATGCATGAATGAACAAAGATTTTTCAAGTGTTTACTAATCATTTATCGAAACACAATGTTGCTTGTAGTTAAGTTTTCAGCAGACGTGTATGTATTTCTTTACACCTGTTCT
>NW_017162353.1:0-228 GCF_001652005.2 Ceratina calcarata | reverse complement strand
CGCTACTACAAGACGAACAAATAATAACACCCATACCTAAACAACTCATAGAAACGCCATAAGAAGTAACTACAGAATGTTACTACAAGATTGACAGGAATTTATCACAGAAAATTAAACGGTATCCACAACCTTTCCCCCCTACAAAACAGAATAAAGTTAATAAATAGTCGACGGATAACGGGCAGCCTACGAACCCAGAACCAACATCGAAATAACAGATATTCT
>NW_017162352.1:0-228 GCF_001652005.2 Ceratina calcarata | reverse complement strand
AGGCCGAAGAGGAGGAAGCCGCCGAAGAAGAAGCCATAAGGGTACGCATTTTTTTTCCCTAGCTATGACTCACAGTGGTTCAAACAGCGAGTGGACAAAATTGTTCTTTCACGAAATTCGTACTTGATTTGCTAGTCAAGAAAAGGATTAACCCTTTGCACTCGAGCGGCGCTGCTACGGCGCCCGGCACGAAAACTAATTACAAACTGTAATATTTAACAGATTTTG
>NW_017162351.1:0-228 GCF_001652005.2 Ceratina calcarata | reverse complement strand
TTCAGGTTCGTTTCGTTTTCGGGGGTCGGTGTTTCTGTGGTTCGTTCGCGTCTTCTGTCCGTCTGTTTCGTTCGTTTGTTAGTTTTTGTTGCTTTTATTCGTTATTTTTGTTTCGCTCGGTTTTTCCGTTTTCCGTCGGACTCGTTTGAGTTCGATAGTTGATTTTTCCTTGCTCTTTCCTGTCTCTGTGTCTGTTCTGCTCGTTTGTTTGTGTTTATTGTTATTGTT
>NW_017162350.1:0-228 GCF_001652005.2 Ceratina calcarata | reverse complement strand
GGTGCAAAGTCCCGGAGGGGAGGTACGTCCTCCGGTGGAACAAGGCGGGAGTGCTATCCACTATGATTTTGAAGGAGGTAACAACCAGCACCGCACCTTCAACAACAGCGACGAGCGACAACGGTGACAACCCCCGAACCGTCGGCCCCCAGAAAGGAGCCGAACGGAAGGGTGCGACGGCGAACTCGGCCGTATCGCAGACCGGAGGACCAGAGTGCTCGTCCGAGG
>NW_017162349.1:0-228 GCF_001652005.2 Ceratina calcarata | reverse complement strand
GGGACGAGCCGCATGTTGTTGGGTCGAGGGGTGCCCGTGCGCAAGGAGTCTACAGCGGCAGCCCGACCTGGGCCCAGCAGCCTGCCCAGCCGGTGTGCGGAGATATGGCCCAAGCCAGGCATAGAAGACTGGAGGAATTGCCTGCAGGTCTTCCAGCTGCAGGTGGGAGCCTAATCCCACGAGCACGGGAGCCCGAGGAAGGAGCGCGTGGGTGCGCCCCGATGGACT
>NW_017162348.1:0-228 GCF_001652005.2 Ceratina calcarata | reverse complement strand
CCTATTAACAATGGATCTCTCACCTAATTCGAGTATCTAAAATATATCACTTGTTTGTCATGATAGAAAAAAATGTCAGAGGAAAACATTAGTTGGTTCAGAGGGGCAAAAATTATGATAGGCAAAAATACTTGTTCAAGATTGTATTTTTCAAAATTTAAGATCATCGAAATTTCTTTTTAAATGGAATGATAAAAATGTATGATTAAAATATGATAAACATATACT
>NW_017162347.1:0-718 GCF_001652005.2 Ceratina calcarata | reverse complement strand
ATGCTCCATCGTAGCGAAGGTTTTGCCCTGTTGACGTACGGGTGCGGGCCTGGAGTGCGCAAGCCGTCAAATGCCTGCGGCAAGGTGACCTCGTGCACCAAATGGTGGTCGATATATAAAGCTGTGTTTCGTTCTTTTCTTCATAGATCACGTGTGCATCATATAATTTTGATATAACGAATTGCCTAGGTTGATTAGGCCCTAGTTATGCTTATTTCTCCACCGTAAATGGCGTTTTCCGCGCGCATCCCCTCTTTGATAAATGCATGGCCGGTCTTTGATTGTTTGGGATGAAGTGCAAGCATTAACGGAGCATTTTCATTTTAAAAAATCAAAAAAGTTACGGAAAAAATTGTCCTCAGCATACCCGCGCACTTTGTCAGGATCAATTTCCCGTAGCATTATTAGGGCCAAGCCGTACGGCATATCCTAGGTGTAAAATTCGAGTTATTGTCAAATCTGGTACATAAAGCCATCGGGCAACGCTCCGCTTTGATGCTTCATTCTCCCCACCTGTACACCGCCTTTGAACGGCATGTTGCTGACTACCCGAGTCGACACCTCAAACCCCTTAACCTGAAATCGATTCCAGCCCTTTTGGCCTACTGGAGTAGCTTGAATGCCATCGCCAGCGTCGCCGCCCTGCGCCACAGTTCTTAGTCCGTTTGCTGCGCGGCCGCACTGGGGCAAAGCCTGACTCGATCAGGTTCGTCGTTCT
>NW_017162346.1:0-228 GCF_001652005.2 Ceratina calcarata | reverse complement strand
CACTGCCGAAAGACGATATATCGTCGCTTATTCGCATTGCGAGAGAACTCTACCTTAAAATAAATTTATAAAACGTTATAAACGATTTAATTCCATTGCAAGAGAATTAAAAAAATTGTTTCTGAGTTTAACTTTTTGTTATATTCTATACTGATTTGTGCTGAGACTTGCATATACGTTGGAGCAATGAGGTAGAAACTCGACTTGGGACAGCTTTTTGGAACCATA
>NW_017162345.1:0-228 GCF_001652005.2 Ceratina calcarata | reverse complement strand
GTACTAATGTATGCAGACGACATAGCCATTGTAACATGGAATGATAATAGAGACATGGCGAAAATTTTACTTGAAAAGGCAATAAAGATGATTGGAGAGGAGCTACAACTCAGAGGACTACGTCTTTCAGAAGAAAAAACTCAAACTTGCAATTTTGACCCTAGAATAAGCAATAGTTCTATGGTAGATAATGTAACAGTAATGAACAAACTTATTGTAGTAAAGAAC
>NW_017162344.1:0-228 GCF_001652005.2 Ceratina calcarata | reverse complement strand
CCTACTATGTCCATAAATATTATCAATACGTATTTCTTGCTTGTACTCCTTATCTTCTCCATGAGGCTCATCAAAATGTCCTCCGTGCCCATTCCCTTCTTGAAGCCGAACTGCCTATCGCTAGACAAGTTCGCCTCATTATATTTTTCTTGAATCCTTGTTACTATTAGCCATTCCATTATCTTACTGACCGTAGGCAATAATGCTATAGGTCTATAAGAATTAAAT
>NW_017162343.1:0-228 GCF_001652005.2 Ceratina calcarata | reverse complement strand
AACACATGATTCACGATCTTGAATCTCACAATTTTCTTCTGTTTCATTAACTGAAATTTCTAAATTTTCCACATTTTTGCAGTATTTTGCAATATGTCCCTCTTCTTTACAAATAAAGCAACTTATTCTCTCAGTTGAGAGATAAATGGAATAAACAATACCATCATGAGGAGTTTCCATTCTTGGTGGAATGGTGGAAATATCTTCAGGTTTAATATACATTTGTCG
>NW_017162342.1:0-228 GCF_001652005.2 Ceratina calcarata | reverse complement strand
ATGTACATAAGATGATGAAGTGCATTTGGGCGCACAGGCATCCTACAGGAAAATAATTTTTAAAATTCTTACTTTTTATAGATATTTTAATGGACATATTTTATATGTCCGTTTATACGAAAAAAAGAAAATCGCATAAAAGCGGGTTTGAATGTATCGAGATAATTAAATATGAAATCAGAAATACACACTTAAATAATTATCATATTCTGTATAAAATCTATCTAT
>NW_017162341.1:0-228 GCF_001652005.2 Ceratina calcarata | reverse complement strand
ATTAAGACAAAGTCGACGCAGGTAGCTTCGGACGATCGTATGCGCCAACATCTGGCGACCAGATGAGTACGCTCGCGCGGGTGATGGTTTTACGTGTATCTTTTTTACGTCTACCTAAGCAACAGAAATGACCGCGTTCACGATTTTCTTCTTCTTGAGGCTCAGTCGTAGTATTTTGGCCGGCGAGAAGAGTTGTGTCCGATTTGAGTCCCAGTATCTTGTGTGAAG
>NW_017162340.1:0-228 GCF_001652005.2 Ceratina calcarata | reverse complement strand
TCACACATTTTATATTGGTTCTAATATCTTTCAAGTTCCTTTTGTATTGTCAATAATCAAGTTATTTTATGTTTTCGTTTTGAACAAGAATTATACGTTCTGTTATAATTAATGTATGTTTAAGTTTAAATAAATGCGTAGTTCAAGCACTGTCAACTAAAAATCATCTATCGATGAACATGTCCTTTAAGAGCGGCAGCCTGCCTGGCATCTTCATCTATTCAGAAG
>NW_017162339.1:0-228 GCF_001652005.2 Ceratina calcarata | reverse complement strand
ACAAGCAGCTCGCATAGGAGTAACAATCACGTGTATGTCAGCGTGAAATGTTAAATTCACAGTCATCTAAATTGAACATAAATGTAAGTAATATAATTGGTAATTTTTATTTCAATGAAATTATGTCATTAGACATAACGTAGTACAAAACTTATGTATTCAAGATTTTTAAGAGAGCTTGCTGAAAAAATTTAGTATCGCGAGTCGCTACAGGAGTGTATGCTATTT
>NW_017162338.1:0-228 GCF_001652005.2 Ceratina calcarata | reverse complement strand
GCTCTACAATGATGTTAACATAAATTTTTTATACATTTATAGCTGAAATTTACAATTAGACAGGAATTTAACTATGCATTTACACGCCGATATATGAGGATCCTTAATTAATGATTCGGCCAAACAAGGTAACCGAATGTTGAGGTCACTTAATTCTTTTAAGAATTTTATAAGCAGATCCGCATAAAGCACACACTCCCATAAGACATGATTAGCATTTTCCAGTGA
>NW_017162337.1:0-228 GCF_001652005.2 Ceratina calcarata | reverse complement strand
CCCATTTATCGTGTTGGGACGCGTGGAATATTCTAACTGCTTCGACCAATCGTTCCTCTCCACCTGTAACCTTTTTTTTTCTGATGATGATGGAGGGGAAATCTTTCAAAAATATCCTTTCTACCCTCCAGTGTACCCCAACCCAACCTAACTTCTTCCCTCAAGTAACCTTCCTGCCTTCAACCTGGGTCGGCATGTAAGTTCGTTTGGTTCTCCCTATTCCATCCC
>NW_017162336.1:0-2879 GCF_001652005.2 Ceratina calcarata | reverse complement strand
GTTAATATAAGTGGATTTGAATACGTATATGTATATAGCAAGTAGTATGATCACCAATATGTCGGACAAATCTTTAAACGCTTGTATCTTTTAAACGGTCAAGATTTCGAAGCCTAGCTGTAAGTACTTGTACATAGATTTGACCTTTGTTTATTTCATATTTAGAAATTTCTAACTTTGTCGTGGTGACCACTACTGTCTATAACATAACCTATAATTCTGGTATTATGACGCATAGTACGTTAATTAATGCCAATAGACGATTATTTTACAATCAATTAAATAATAATTTGTAAATTAGATGTGAAAGTAAATATTTAATTAATTGGAAATAATTTTATCTATGTAATAATTCGAACTTTACGGTCCATTGCATAGGGACCTTTAATATAGATTCGAACTTTATATTTAAAAGAAAAATTTTAATTGTATCGTAATAATTGCTGTCGTCTATTATCAGACGTCTGGACGCAGACGTAACACTTGCACATTCAGTGAGAAGTATCCTTTTCGATTTCTAAAGACTTCATCCATATTGTTCATCCTTGTTGACACGCCTAACTATTCGGAAAATCGTGGGCTGCGAGATGTCCGAGCACNATATACAGGGTGTTCCGGAAAGATTGTTAGAGCCGAAAATGGCAGATGGGGAGGAGCATTGTGAACAACAATTTCCTTTGGTAAAATACGAAATGGGGCTTGGTTACCGAGTTATTAACAAAAAACACGGACCAATCAGAGCGCTCGGTTGAGGCGGTCTCCGTTTCGGGAGCGCTGGCTCGGAGACAGCCGGGCGACTTTTCTCGCGTTTGAACAAGCGCTCCGCTCGGAACGAAGCGTTTTAAGAAAATGACGAATAACAAACTACATTAATAACAATGCAAGGAAATTGTTGTTCGTTTGTTATTATGAATAACAATTAATACACTTAATCGTTATTCACGTGGAATGGATGAGATAGATTGTTGATAATTGATGAATGATGATAGGATAAATGAGGAATTAACAAGTCGCAGGGAATATTGAATTAAAAAGGAAATGTAAAAACTGTAGAGATTTAGACTTACCCATTCATTCGCAAGTGCACCTGCTAACGATGGGCCACGGTCAATGGGTCAGCGTCTTTGCCGCTCGCAGGTAGGCCACAGCTGATCTTCTGTTCAGGGAAGGAACCCCGCAATCCACCGCACGATCATTGTCACTCTTAAAAATTTTAACACACTAAGATTGTTGCTCCTACGTCCTATCAATAAACGTCTTTGAAAGCAGCCGATTGATTTTTATACACAAATGCACTTTCATTACACCACTGTCACTCTTCACTTAAAAATTTTCAAACACTTACACTGTCGTTCTTGCACTCTAACATTAAACGTCTCCGAAAGGAACCGATTGTTTTTCATTCACAAAATAAACTTCACTATCCGTGAACTACACGATGCGCGAAGGGCGCGACTCGATCGGGATGACGCTCCTTTTAACGGAATCGGCGGATAACCATCTTCGCGTTAGGCGAACACTCGGATTATTTCGTAATACTCTGTTGGATTTTTCGGGATCCGTCATTGAGTTGAGCTGCACGACTCGATACCTACTGAACCGTCTCTCACAACTTTCCTTGGGGAGAATTTTCCCCACTCGATGGCCAAATTCGTTAGTGAAAATGTTTTTAACATCCCTGAAAGAAACTCGACCTTCGATTCCTTGTCATATTTACAACATTCCCCACGTGTTAAACACTCGGTACCTCTGCGACTTGCAGCCAGCAAAGCCGTAGACATCATTGTACGCAGGTAAAAGCCGTGTCATAATTCTTAGGGAAGAAGTTTCGCCAGCTTATTATTTTCGATTTCCCTTAAAAACACGTGTTCGATAATAAGAAGTACCTTTGACTGGTTGAACGTAGTAAAAGAATGTCCTTCTACTTTTTTTACCACTGGCGAAAGTTCTTCCGTACGGATTATGGCAGGGTTTTTACCTGCGTACAATGTGTCTACGGCTACGGCAAAAGGCAATCCAGGCGTCGACGGTTGGTAGCTGCAAGTCGTGGAGGTACCGAGTGTTTAACACGTGGGGAATGTTGTAAATATGACAAGGAATCGAAGGTCAGGTTTCTGTCATGGATGCTAAAAACATTTTCACTAACGAATTTGGCCATCGAGTGGGGAAAAGTCTCCCGAAGGAAAGTTGTGAGAGACGGTTCAGTAGGTATCGAGTCGTGCAGCTCAAATCAATGACGGATCTCGAAGAATCCAACAGAGTATTACGAAATAATCCGAGTATTCGCCTAACGCAAAGATGGTTATCCGCCGATTCCGATAAAAAGCGCGTCATCCGGATCGAGTCGCGCCCTTCGTGCACCGTGTAGTTCACGGACCACGCGGATAGTGAAGTTTATTTTGTTAGTGAAAAACAATCGGTTCCTTTCGGAGACGTTTAATGTTAGAGTGCAAGAACGACAGTGTAAGTGTTTGAAAATTTTTAAGTGAAGAGTGACAGTGGTGTAATGAAAGTGCATTTGTGTATAAAAATCAATCGGCTGCTTTCAAAGACGTGTATTGATAGGACGTAGGAGCAACAATCTTAGTGTGTTAAAATTTTTAAGAGTGACAATGATCGTGCTGTGGATTGCGGGGTTCCTTCCCTGAACAGAAGATCAGCTGTGGCCTACCTGCGAGCGGCAAGGACGCTGACCCACTGACCGTGGCCCATTGTGAGCAGGTGCACTTGCGGATTAATGGGTAAGTCTAATCTCTACGGTCTTCGCATTTTCTTTTTAATTCAATATTCCCTGCGACTTGTTAGTTCCTCATTTATCCTATCGTCATCCATTAATTATCAACAATCTATCATTTCACCATCCATTCCACGTGAATAAC
>NW_017162335.1:0-265 GCF_001652005.2 Ceratina calcarata | reverse complement strand
CCAACCAAGGTTGGTTAGAGTTATGCTCATTTCCGCGCTGTGTGGAGGTTTGAAGAGAGCAGCGTATCCTGTTGATTGATTTCGTCCAATATTTCAAAAACAGAGAGATTATACGCCATGGCCAAGTGCACCTTACAGACCTTGCCCTAACCAGTTTTAGTAAACTGATCCACTTCATGATCTTCTTTGCGTGTGCGCCAAAGCAGTTGATCGCTAGTGCTGTTGAGGCCGAACTCGCGATTATACTTTTACAGTATACCGATCG
>NW_017162334.1:0-228 GCF_001652005.2 Ceratina calcarata | reverse complement strand
TTCGGCTATTTTTCCATATAAAGTGAAATAATACCCAAACTATGGCCTGGATCAAGATTGTACGTACCCCACAGTCTTCAGACGGTCGAGACGAGAATATTCAGCACGAAATACCCATGGGAATGGGCGTAGAAAGAAGGAATTTCTCGACATATAGCCGAAAATCGAGCCGATTTCGGCTATTTTTCCATATAAAGTGACATAATTCCCAAACTATGGCCTGGATCA
>NW_017162333.1:0-228 GCF_001652005.2 Ceratina calcarata | reverse complement strand
ATCGAATTGGGGACACCGAAACCTGGGCCGTGAGCACTCTCATTTCCTCTCTGATCTAAGTAATGCTAACAGTGTCTCTACTCCAATTGATACCGGTTGGGATTCAATTAAACGTGAAGAAGAAGGTTGGAATATACCATATCGTGAGGCTGTTGGTGGATTAATGTTTTTAGAAGTAGTGAGTAGACCTGACATCGGATACGCTGTTAATATTGCTTCGAGAGCATT
>NW_017162332.1:0-228 GCF_001652005.2 Ceratina calcarata | reverse complement strand
GGCCCCCTGAACGACACCCAGCAATATTTTTTCTTACACGCTATTCCCTATATACGTCGCAGTTTGCGCTACGGTACTGCTTACCCGTATTTTAGGGGCTGGGTGCCAAAATTTCGTTCGCCGGCTCTGAGCCGGATTCCAGCGTCGGAAATCGCAATGGTAATAGGCCAATACAGAGGAAGACTGAAATGATACACTTCTTATAACCGATGAGATTTGCAATATGTC
>NW_017162331.1:0-228 GCF_001652005.2 Ceratina calcarata | reverse complement strand
GCGGTTCCATTGGCAATTAGGAATTGCCCCACATCATTGCTGAATCTTGCTGCCTCGATCCATATTCTTGGTGAAGATCTCACTTCGATATAGATCGTCGAAGATCGAGACCTTGTCCGTACGTGGAAGCACTCGCCATGTTTCCAGTCTGCAGACAAGTGCAATTATTAAGATCCTCCTTTTGATCACGGAGTAACAGGAATTTGTTGACGATATCCTTCATTGATA
>NW_017162330.1:0-228 GCF_001652005.2 Ceratina calcarata | reverse complement strand
ATCTCATATAAAGTATAATTATTCATGTGCATAGCAATTCACCCAATGGTTGTAATTTAGACTATTTAAAATGTGATTACGTGCACACGTAGTTAATGTTAAATAACGATTAACTCTGTAGAGTGGATATTGGTGACAAACCGTGCATGAAATTTGGAGAATAGGGATAATTTTATACCGACTAATTGAATGGAAATTATTAACTGTTTTGAAAAATTCAAGACTGAT
>NW_017162328.1:0-228 GCF_001652005.2 Ceratina calcarata | reverse complement strand
AGAGAGAGCGGAAAGGGAAAGGAGAAGGCATGGGGAAAGAGCAGAGAGGCGTTTAATTCGTAATGGCGAATTAGAGTTAAGGTACGATAAGAATAGGATAAGGGCGAATATTTGTAAGAGAATTGTGAGGAAATTGTAATCCCATAGGGAAGCAATAAACTATACATACATACAAGTATGTAGAATGATAATATAATAATGGAATCCCGAGTTTTGTAAGCTAAGTTA
>NW_017162327.1:0-228 GCF_001652005.2 Ceratina calcarata | reverse complement strand
GGTGAACACACTCCTGCGAGTACATAGTTCACAATCCTTTAGGTGAGGTAAATTCATTAGTCAAGGTCGAGGTCGGGTGCATACCTTTGGTTAGGCTTAAACGGGAAGAAGCCGCTGTCTGAATTTTTCAACGATTTTCTGGGCAAAGTAATATCATTCCTATTATTAATTAGTTGCTTAATACGCTATCAATTCCGTTTCCATTGTGTTTCAATAGATTATCGTTTT
>NW_017162326.1:0-228 GCF_001652005.2 Ceratina calcarata | reverse complement strand
AAGAAATGTATGATATTTTCTATACGCCTTGTAATTGTACGCCGTCCGAAATTGTTGTCGAAACGTGAAATGTTCACTTTCATTATAACAAAATAACGAATGACGAGCGACGATAAATGTTTACATCATTCTATCTGTTAGATGGTTATTATAATTCGAGAGATAGAAAAGCCGTAAACTTAAGTAAAAACCTTCAATGAGCGCTTATTAATACCAGAGAAGAACAAT
>NW_017162324.1:713196-716245 GCF_001652005.2 Ceratina calcarata | reverse complement strand
TATGAAACATTAATTATTATTAAATATTATTTTCCTATAATGATATTATTTTATTATATTATACTAATATTATTTTCCTTATTGATTGAAGATCGATAACAAATCTTGAGCGATTGTTTCATGTCAAATTACGATACTTTCAGCGATAACAATCATCCGAACGATTACCTGTAAAAGAACTCTCATTACCGTTCGCTCGAGAACCAATTTCTTTTTATACAATCATCGGATAGTGGTTCTTCAATGGATTTCGTGAAAGGGTGGAATAAAATCTCGTATAAAGAAGCCGCAACTTTCAGATCGTTAGGTTTTTACTCGTTTGGAACAGCGGCGACTATTTTCTTTATTGCATTTACTTAAGCGATCGTCGGTGTAAGGACGGGATATTCTACTTTCAAGTGAACAGCTTCAAGTTCTGTTTCAAATTTAAAGGGAAATAAAACGTAACAGACAAGTTTACGATTCCTTCGCGCTATACTATGACCCATTTGTTTTCATCTTATTGTGTTCACTATACCGTGCTTTTCCACATCGCCACATCGAAAAAGTTAAAACTACCCTGCAAGATGATGAATTAAACTATTCGCATAGTGATGGAGAAACCATTCGCATATTTTGAAATAACTTATGGATAAACAGCCAACAAACGAAATTGTGCTTTAACAATTTATCATAGTCAACATGATTGGTCATCAGATTATTGGATCGTTAATTAGAGAATCATTAACAGATCATATTCCTTTGTCCGAAACATTACCAGGTCTATTATAAAATGTCAATAATACATGATGAAGATAATGATGATGTAATAGTACATCAAAGTTAATCAAATAATGTGCTATTAACAAGACTACCCTGCACATTATGCTCGGAGTTCAGCAAACATTAAATACGACGTTTTCTAATCTTTGAATCGATCGTAGTAACATAACTTGGAAAGCTCGCTCACCAGATTTAACACCGCTCGATTATTTCCTTTGGGGAGCAATAAAAGATGAAGTTTATCGCGAGCCACCAACGACGGCCGAAGATATGCGAACACGTGTCAATAGTGAATGTACTACGATAACTGCAGAAACACTAGAAAATGTTCATTGTTCACTACGAATCCGGTTAGGCAAATACACAAATTACAACACATCGAAAACCTCTTGAAATAAAATGACTTTTACAAATATTATATGAATTATTAAAGCCCTCATTAGTATAACACTTTTTAATTCTGAATTTCATGCTTTATTGAAATTCCAAGAAAAATATTGAGCATTCTATTTAAAATACTGAAAATGATCCTCATATCTGGATAAAAAGTCGAAAACATAAAAACGAAATCACGACACAATATGTCCCTATGGAAGTCATGCATGATTTGTTTAAAACTTTTACGAGTCATTCCAAGTCGTCATGGTATGAGTCTGACCCTGAATTCTTATATAATTTATTATATATTATCCGTACCGCAACCATTAAATTAACCATAAGTCCCCGTTTGTGTATACGGCTCTTATTCAGATTCGATAAAAGGGAACGTCTCGCATGATCTAAATCTAAAGCCTTAAGCTCTTAATCTGCTTCCATCTCTGTCCATTGGGGTCGGTGATCCGCCGTCGCTGTTTCACGACCTTGAACCCGGTAAATAAAATCGGCTCGCCTTGATGGAGGAGCCCGCGACGCTCGACCATTCATACTAATTAGGGTAGGCGTCCGCACGCGAGCCAATAACGTGTCGAAGGGTGGATAGATGCATGTATGCACAGTGGATGCATGCGCTGGTAGGGGAAATTCCCCTGGCCCAGCCGGTGCGTGCGTGCGATTCGTAACACAATGGGCAGGGGTGTCGTCGAAGGGTGGAACACAATGAACCGAAGAGTCGTAGCGGGAACAGTTACGCGCGCGGTAGCTGCAATTTTGTAAATAGGGAATAGTGCCGGATTATTCTAGGTGCCGATGATTCAATGCTGAATGCAGCTGTGCGGCGCAGCGCATCAGGGAATACGAGTCTTCAGAGTCGAACTTCTCCCGGATCGTTATCCTACGCGAGGGTGAATAGAAACGACGGGATCGTTACTTCTTTATACGATGGCTGTAAAAAAAATATTTGCATGCCAGTTTCATATTTACGCATTACTTAATTGGATCCGAATGCCGTCGGGAATTTTTAAATACAATTTTTTATTTCTTTTTTTTTGATAAATAAATAATAAATTATGATTGGGATCTCCGCATTTTCAGCATTGTAATAAAAGAATACTTCAAAACAGTTTTCAGCGAGACGTTTATTTAATCAACGGAACGATGATTAAATACGGATCGGAACGGTGCCCATCCTATTTTTAAATAATGGCGTACATTAAACTTTTCGTTTAATGAACCGTAAAAATCTGTTATTGCCGGAACTAAATACAGAGCCTGATCGGAAAGTACCTCATTGGCGGATGTGGATACGTGCCAACACTTTTTCTGCCCGTCGTAAATGTATTTCTCTTTTTGAAGAAGTCCATTGCCGATTCTGTACGCGAGTATTGATTTTGGGCAATTCACAAGTGGGAAGCAGCGTACCGAGTTGATAAGTGTTTTCAGAGTAAATTAGATATACTCAGCGGCCATCCACTTGATAAAGATTCTGTTATGATACGAGATATAGTTACTTAATGTAAATATATTTTTTATTAAGAAAGCGTCTGCCCATTGAATAAATAAAACTTCCATTGAATTTTTTTCATCTCCCTTACACGTCCATTCAGCTTCGTGTTACGAAGTTTTATACTAATTACACCCTAATGTCTGTTATCGTGTAGCATCGCGGTTGTAAATAGGCTACATCTATTTAGAAGGCTCATAGTGCGCTGACCCGGGCGTATAAATAAATTGTCCACTTAAAATACGCGGCGAATAGTCAGGATAGCTCTGAGCAATTCATTCATGCCTGAGTTTTTCCGCTTTACTCTCTACTCATTTACATTTCCCGATGAAAGGATATTATACGTTTGCATACTCTCACGTTCAACCTAGATAGACCATCGGGTGGAAATTATTGTCTTCCCTCAAG
>NW_017162324.1:700361-713134 GCF_001652005.2 Ceratina calcarata | reverse complement strand
CACAGCTTATAGTAATAAAAATCAGTATAGTCCTTAAAAAAATTTTGAGATAGAAATACATCCTGTACTTCCATACATTGGCTTCAACAGTAATGGGAGAAAATTTTTACGCTATGCTAATATTTTCATAATTTGCTTGCGTTATTAGATCACGAATATGCAGAACAGAAATTGCGTTAGCATTCGCTCCGATACCCTCGGGAAACACGGGCGAGTGACGATAGCATCGAGGTACGTTCCGGGCCCAGCGTGTGCATTCATAGTAGGACACAGCACCGGGCCTTACGCCTCTAACAATTTCACGTGTCCGCGTGTCGCGCGGGCATTATAAACTTGGCCACGCCATATGGTGTCGATGGAGCGTAAAGGGTCGCCACGCCGGTCCTCGAGCTCCTGAAAACCGCCTCGCTTACAGTCCTTCACCTTGGGTAAAGAGAGCTCGCTGTTACAAGGAGATCCCGCCCTTTTGTTCGGCCCGTTGTTGTCGTCGTTGTCGTCGTCGCCGTCGTCGTCGTGCACTCGGTACGCGTTCTCATTTTACGCGTACGTGCCCTCACGACGCGTGCAAAGATCGTCTGTTCCGTCCCCAGGGCAATTAACGCTTTTTTCTCAACCCTTCTGCGAGAGGTCTCTGAAAATGAACGATAAACGACGGCCCGTCGGGAAGGGAAAGTATCGACTGCGCCATACCGTACTACTGCTGCTGCTGCTGCTGCTGCTGTTGGTGGTGCTTCCCTGTTTTTACTGAAGGAAACGATCTTTCGTTTTTTTGCCGAGAGAAATATCGTTCCGCTCGCGATACTCCCAAAGGACTCGCGCCGTTTATTTATCCGTTGAACGTGATCGAGATACTTTAGGCCAATAAATAATATTCCATTAATCGAATTAATAAAAAAGTTTGTGTAAATTGCATTGCATTTTTGATGAAATATAATATTATCTAAGTTAAGTAGTGTTTGCCCATGTAGGGTCCACGGCCCCTCGTACTCTAGGGTCCTTCCGCATTGGAAACCCTTGCCACACAGTAGATACGCCTGTTTCCGTGGGATTCTTTATTTTCCGTCGAGAAATCGTCGTGCGTTTACGAACATATGTATGTCATATGCGTATCAATGTATCCAGCTGCATTTTGAACAGACAGCTGGTCGAGCTGGTATGCCCGACCGTAGGATAGATTTGGGTCAATTATGAACGCTAATTAATCGATCAACTATCGATGGTCGTCGTGGCTTCGATAAGATTCGGTCACCTGAGTTCCATCCATACGTCGACCGAATTAAGACAATGCTGGAACGCGGGTAATGCCTAACGTCGCTGCTAAGTATTTCCTTATAATTTGTAGGCAACATTGTGAGAAGCAATACGTTTTCCACAATTTCAGGATATTATTCGTGACAGTAATACTGTATAATAGATGTACCCATTTTATGTACACTGCCCTTTTGAAGTATGTGGATATCTATCATTTTTGGTGGTACATTATAGTTAAACTATAGTTATTGTCAAATTCTGTTACATTTTTTTAATTTTAGTGATCTACACATGTCCTATAGTAATTTGTCTTTTGTATAATATATAAAAAAGAATTGTTGGAATTTCAGGAATTGAAGTGGAATTATATGTTGAAATAATGGGAATATTCAGATTAGTAAAAATGATAATTAAAACACAGGATACGTAAATGAGAATGTATAATTATTTATTAATTTCATTGATAAGATAATTAATGAAATATTGGTTAAATATATTTTCTAGGCAGTATAGAATAAAGTACATGAAATTCGGTTCCGAAGATTCATTAATGATTTTCTTATTTCTTTTAAATTGTTTTATTACAGCTAAGCAATTGTCCATATGTATATTTGAGCGGCAGTATATGTTGAATTGTTTCATTCTGTGATTGAAGGATTATAAGGATGACTAATCCCTTACCGTAACATTTAGCTCGGAAAAATTCAGGTCGTTTCCCACCGCTTTTTATACTCATTGCAAACTTTGCACATTCACATTGGACATGAGATTATGACGAGTCTGCCTCGTGATACTCACGTTTGGTATAAAATTCAGATCACGAGTCAGACTAGTTTAAATACGGCAAGGGATTATTAATGTCTTATATTATTTCAAAATACTTCCAAAAACTATTTCTGTGATTGAAAGTAATACGTGATTGAATTCTGTCAATAATTTTCTCCTCAAGTGACAGAGTTCTAACTTCGAACAAGATTATTTCTACCCCCGTAGAATTATCCCTTCAAACTATACTTCAATCTATACCCGGTCAGCCTCGTGACAGTTCTCGTTATTTTTCTTCCTCCGCTTGTCCAATCAATATCCGATTCAGCGTTCCGCGTCCGGAAAATCAAGGTCCAAGAATCCGTCGAATCACACCGTCCGACAGTGGAGATAAAAAGAAAAATGAAAAACTGGCGGAGAAAAACTGGTCCACCGTATTTCAAGCTGACAGGAGCTCAACGAAGACTTTTGATTAATTACCAATTAGTTTAATAACTGATGGGGCATACGCGCGTCATCGATCAATTTAAATCAGAAGTGCGGCGCATCTGAGCGGTGCGAATCGCGCGGGACTCGAGCAAAGAGAGTCCGTGAAAGGTGGAAATCGTTTTCCTGAGGAGCGTGTAAAATCCCATAAATCTCCCGCTCGTGAGTCAGCGTTACCCCACCGCGCCTGGTTACGCCCAGCGATCCTTTTTGCGTTACCAGCCGGATTCGAAAGAAGGGAACATCATCGTCCTATCAATTACTACGCTTTGATGAAATACACAGCGAAAAGGAATCGACACGCCCAGCGATCGAGCAGAATCAGGACTGAATCGTGGCACATGTATTTCAGCAAATGTATTTGAATTTGTAATTTAAAGACAAACCGTAATTACATTTTTCAAAAATAATTTACTGTAAATACAAGAGCACGCTTAATAGTATTGCTCGTTTTCTCGGAGAGACACGTATCCAGTAAAAATTGCTATTATGTCAATCGTCGGTAGCTATCAGATTTTTCATCGTGAGAATCGTGGGACTTGATCACTTCATCTCATGGTTACAGTTTCACTAGCCGGGCTCGTTCGCAGCGTTGCCCAACACAAAGAAACACTGATGCGAGCCCCGTTGCGTTTCGTCGAGGGTCACATTTCATTTCTCGACGTTCCAGCCTGCGCCGAACGGAAGTTTCATTTATTTTATTACAAGAATCCTGGCGAAACCCGCTCGACGTGACGCTGAGTCAGATATTCGTCTTCGTTTATATACAGAGGCTCCACTGTATTCCTACTTTAGATAGAGCGTTTGTTACAAGTGCTAGTTTACCGATTAGCGAGAAGGGAGCACCCTATACACAGCTACTCTTCTGTTTTCTTCTTTTTTGTGCCCGACGATAAGTGGTGTTCTTATGTGCTTAGGAGACCGAGGTCGAGAGCCGCCGAGGGTCCGTGAATTTTGTTCGAGCTTCCGTCGAATCGATAGGAAAAATAAACGGTGCCAATAATAAATCGTCTGTAAAATTCGCTGGTATCAAATTATCATCCGGTCGACAATCAGAAGCTTGTAACTTGATTAAACTAGACAACTGTAGATCCAATTGACCGTGGATTGCTCCTCCTTCTGTAGTAAAAACAAACTTTCAAGAGTTTCGGAGCTAAAGACTTAACTCCCGAATTTTGTTTTTGTTACGCAACCAACTGAGCTTGTGGGAACGTCGAACGAAAAACTTAAATGGAATGTAAAAGATTCAGGCGTTCGCAACTTTGGTCAGTTGTGGATAAAAGAAAAATGCGGCAAGAATTCAGCAGCTAAGTTTTTAGTACTTCTACGCTGTTCTACGCCATTTGCGGCATATGTATAACACGTATAGTGAAACAGATCGATAATTGTTAGTCCGTAGAAACGTTGAAATGAAGTGTACTTCATTCTCACGAAAGCCGTTCGTCAAGACTTGTAATGTATTCTTCATTTGCAATAGTAGATCGTCGTAGATTACGTTAATACAGTTTTGATTAGAATCCTGAACGATATTAAATTTAATTACAGTTGTTTATTGTGGGATAATCACGACGTCGAGATTAAAGAGTTATTGCAAAAAGTAATCGTCTACGTCAACATTATGTTTCGCGCAGAGAGCACGCTCCCCGGCAATCTTTCTGACCTTTCCGTACCTTATTAACAAGAAGACAAAGCTCGCAGCGCTTACAAAGAGAACGAGCCTTAAATTAAAGTCAGCAAGCACAAAGCAATTCTTCCTTTGAAACAGAGAATGTCATTGTTGTTCATCAAAGGAGTTTCACATTTCAGTCGCGAGCAAAAAAAAACCGGTCGTAGATAATTTCGCAAGGAATTCGTACATTTTTATCAAACATACAATCAATCAGTTTGGGAATAGTTGTTAAGCAAGCTCAATCATACGTCGCGTTCGTTCTCGCAACGAGGGAGATGCAATCAAAAGGAAGGTTGACGGCGTTTTTTTTCCCCTACCAAGTTCATTCTAATTATAGGCAACGGAATCACGTTTGCCCGAGGACTCTTCTCGGCTGACCCTGTCCACGATCTAAATTCAGAAAGTTTTAAGCCGAACGACACGGCGGAGACTCCGTGGCGCTTTCGACAACATCCACCAGAGAACTTTGCAGATTAATCGCTTCGAACAATAACGACGACAGTGGGAACCGTGCCGGCGCACGGGTAAGGAACAGCGCGACGAGGGTGGCTTTAGACGCGTGCAACCGCTATCGATTGACATCCCCGCCTCGTCCCCGCCGCCGCCGTCGCCGTCGCCGACACCGCCATAGTTAGACACCACCGCCGCCGCGCCAGCCTCTTCCCTTTTCTCTCAATCAATTCGAGTGCCTCTCTCTCTTTCGGTCCCATCTAGCCGTCTTCCTCCACTATTTCCCGCGATCATATTCTCTCGGACCCCTTCACGACTGTTTCTTCCGACTGGTTTTCTTCCTTCGTCCGGTAGACTGCAAGCTGGGGAACCCCACTAGGAGACGTTTCGTTTCGTTGCTTTTGTATAGAACGACGCGAGACAATTAATTGTCTGTTTACTCATGAAATTTACTAAGGATTTTGTATACTTTTAACAAACTAGAGGAATAATCATAAAGAATTGTTAATTTTGTATTAATCTGTGTTTAATTTATTTTCTACCTTTATAGAATCATAATAAAAAATAATTGAAGTAGAACGAATTCAATCAAATAATAAGGCTTTCTTCGCAGCCACTTTTATCCTAAAATTTCGTCAAGATTTCTTTTCACCTTTCGGTGGTTCCCTTCCGTTCCGTCAAGCGTTCCACTTTCCATCTCACCTCGCTAGAACGAACCTTCTTTACGTTTACCTCTTCACCAGCTTCATCATTCTCTTTTACAATTTCTCACGATCCATCCACTTTTGTTTCATCCGCGACCGCCTCTGTCTGTGACCTGTCCCTCTCCTTTGACTTATCCTAATGCCTTCCTTTGCCGTGCGGTGAAATTTTGCGAAGATTTCCCGTCCCGCCCAACCCCGTGCGTCTCCTTCCCGTGCCTAGGCGCCGTTGAACGTCGCGCTCGTACTCCTCAGTCTCCCTTTCACCAGTGTTCTCACTCCCTCTTCAGTTGCCTCTCAGCGTTTTCCTAGAGTCGTGAGAGAGCCTCTCTCCATTTCGACCCTCCTTTCAACCGCCTTTCGTTCCGTCTGCAAGGCCCCTTCCTCCCACGTCAACTCCACGTCTCCCTCGCCGTTTCCCTCTGCCGCTGTTTCCCTCTCGTCCCTCTGCGTTGCACTCACACACCCGACGAGAGTTTGTCGTCCTCGGCGCAGTACGATGTCGTTGGATTTCTTCGGTGAATCCCGGCACGAGACTCCCCTTGCCTTCCAGACGGCGAGGGAAACGCACTCGGGCAGACGACGGGGCGCGTTACGCAGGAGACACAGGAAGAGAAATAAGGAACGCGAGACGGAGAGCGAAAGGGAGGCGGACAAAAGGACCGTCCTCTTCCAATCCGTTGGTTTCGAAATATTTTACGAGCTAAACTGCGCCGCGCCGGCGACCTTTGCACCGTCTGTGCAGCGATCGATGTCCGAAAATCATATTCCAAACGTCGGCAGCGAGGTCGTATTTATTGCTAAACTGCGAGACTAATTCACGAGGAAATGAATGCAAATTATTTGATAGATTCTTTTGGATAAAGAATTCTTTTATTACTGAAGTTAATCACTTTTATGATATCTGCGTAATCTTCTTGATTCCACGAAGATTGGAGAAATGTACCGTAATCTCTGAGGGATTTCCTAGAATCGAGCAGCATGGGAAAAAATAAATAGTATTGGCTCTGCGGACGTGACAACAATTGAGAGAAAAGAAGAATAAACGTAGATAAGGGTTGATGCTAGCAAGAAATCTTTTAAACAAAAGTTGTAGGTACTATCATTGCCTACAAATAAGATTCTATACAATTTTCTTGTAACTACAATATTTTCTGAATAATCGTCATGAGTATAAAACTGATTTCTCAGTACAAAGAGAAGAATATTAAACACAGATAAGACTCGAAGAGAAAAATGTGGCCAATGGTACAAATCCGGAGATTAATTATGATGTATGATGAATCTTAACTTTAGTCATTTACAGTTTCATTACCTTTTAAACTATGCTAAGGTTTCCACATTTCCAGTGTGAATGTCAGCATAAATATGCTGCTATAGCGTGATGTATAGCCTGATATTGAACCAGAAATAAGGACGCAGGCGGCACTTTTTGAATCCATACTGGCTATTTAACTACATATTGGCGCATATATTCTCGCGAGATTCCCAAAGTGTGAGCTGATTATGCATGAAATATAATAAATGTTCCAATTTATGTATAGGATTTCTATTCACTGACTTCTGTTTCTATAATTCTATCCGCATGTAATCTTAACTCAGTGAATAGAAATTGTGAACAGAAAAATTGGGACATTTATTATATCTGGAGCCTTGAAAAACATCTTAGAAATTTCGCATAATTTAATTGAGAAATGAAATGCGAGGAACGTTCATGCCTTTGAATTTACTCTTTAAAAGAGGCCAAAAATAACATTCTATCTGTCAATCTTCAGTTCAACTTGATTTAAAATATTTAGAAACTAGAATTCGCTATTTCACGAGAGAATTCATGACCTCGTTGTTTTTGAATTATTCTGTTTCTTCCATTAAAAACAACTCGAGTGCTTGGAATATTTATACTCAAGAGGATTTACAGATTAAGTCCGACGCTGTAAGGATTGTAATATCTCCCCGTCGGTGGCCGGTCGTTCGATGCCCGATTAAAGGAGAAAGTGCGGTCCCTTGACCGTAGCGAGCCGGGAAAAGGGAATTTTCGATTTCCGATTATCTGGAAAGCGCAAGCTCGGCGGGGTCGCGTTATCGCGTCGTTACGTCGACCCCGTTACACCTTCCGTCGTGCATCGCGGCCCCGGAACCTGGGTGCCGATCGTCGAGGAGGCTGTCTAACGAGGCGTGTCTCTCCACGGGAAACTGGGTTAAGTGGTGAGAAAACGAGGCGGCGGCAGCAGCGGAAAAGTGTAATTTTCGGCAGCTTTTTCCGCGGAAATATCCTCCTTCGCCGCTCGTCGAGATGGTATTGACAGCGATGGAAAAACGTAATTTTGTTCCTACTTTTGCTCCAAATACTCAGTTTCCCGGCACCGTGGCTCGCCGCATCGGCCGCATGATTATTGAATCAACCCTTTCGAGCTCGATACCCGCTTCCTTTCCCTGGGAAGATACGAGAGCCGTTTCCCTTTTTTTTCTTCAACTTCTCCTTCTCTGAGGCGGTTCTGTTTAAGTGCCGAATAGGAAGTTAGCTCTTTTTTTAGGACTTGTATCTTTTGAACGCGTTTCTCTACGTACGAGCTTTTTCGAAGCTCCTCGACTTTATCCCTCGATACGGTTTCCCAAGAGGAACTCGCGGAGTAGCCTAGCTACTTAAAAAAAAGATACGTAAAATTTATAGCGATGTTTACCAGACACCGGAGGTATCCAAACAAAAACTGTTACGTCCTACACATGTCTATGTAAAATGTGGCCTCGAGGAAAGTACAGTCGCTGAAAGAGCACCGTGGAGAAAAAACAAACTTTGATAAAATACGGCGCATTTGTAATTTCACCCCTCGACAGCCGAAACACTCTTGCCATACTGTTCTTCCCCCTGGGTATCGTTGATTTATTTTCTCGGACAGTTCCATTTTTTTTTTTTTTATTTTTTTACTAACGAAATAGAGAATTCCGAATTTTATACCTCTGAGGACACAATCATTTTCGAATGAATCATTCAACTGACAATCCGTAACAACAATGGGATGCACGTATTTGCAAGCTCCATTGTAAAAGATTTACTCTGTATTTTCGTGTTTCTTCTTGTTTTTGGACGAAGCGTGCAGTTTGAAGCCGCGCCAAAGTAATTCGGCCAATTTGAACGGATGCATTGGTAACGACATTCAATTTCCGAAAGTTTAACTCAGAATGGAAACGTTACGTTACGTTACGGTGTTGCACTGTACTGCGGAACGTTCCCAAATTACATTTACATCCACTTGCAATGATTTCAGAGTTTTATCCGGTCAGTGCAATTTTAGTAACAAATTAGCTGATTAACTTCGTCGTGTTAGTCTGACAAATATTTTCGTAAACTTTACAGCAATAAAAATTGCTGAAACATAAGATAACGATGTCTATTTCGTTGTCGTAGTTAAGCATTATCAGTGTGACAGTTACGCGGAATGGTTTTATTTTTCAAAAGAAGAGTTGAAGGTTTATACAAGTTTCGTTATGACGGAAGTTCGCCAGTTGGAAACTTTGGAACTGTCTTCCGCAGACAGTCAAGAAGGGCTGGAGATAAAATTCTCGTAAAGCGTGGCGAGGTATACGCGAATTTCGATAAAACGAGAGTACTGTGAATATTATGAATACCGACATATCCTATTTTCTGTTGTTGAACATGCAGCTCCATTGATATTCGTAATATACTGTTTAGGAACAAATATTTCTTCAGGTAGTATTGATGTATGTTACAGAAATTGTTTATAGAATCGATCAAAGTATTATAAGAAATTCATTAATATTTTAATGTGAAATTTTTGAAATATGTATGAAATAAGTATTTGCATATGTATTGACATTAAGAATGATCAAATTAAACTTGGTATTTAAATATTAAACATTTTTACTGGTATCGTATTTCTCAAATTATTTTGGACACCAATTATAAAGTTTCTATGAATGTCGAAACATTTATGACATAGTGCGTTTCGTTGTGAATAGTATGAGAACGAGATTCCAAAAGGGATGACAATCGCCTGTAGGGAATCCGTAAATCAGAGTGAAGTTTGAAACATGGACAGAGAGATGTGTTATGCGTCTAAAATAGAGCGAACGTACTTTGGCTGTAACTCAGATATATGTATGAAAGCGCGCACGCGAGGAAGGATTTCTGGAAGGCGTTTCCCCGATGCCAGAAATCTCTTTTTCTACCTCTTATCCTTATTCCATACGCTGCACGCGTAACGGGCCACAAGAGGAGGAATTTACACGGATTTCAGCTACATTCATATTCGTAGCCTCACCGTCCGTTTCTCGCTCGGTTCGAAATTGGAAGCTTGCAGCCAAAAATTTGGATTTCATACTTCATACAAGGTAATTCACCAGATATTACCACTTCGATTTTCGTCGTTGTACGTAGCAAATAATGTTTACATAGAGGGTGTCCTAGAAAATGTGTTAGAGTCGTAAAGGGGTGATTCTGGAGATCAGAACAACAATTTCCTTCGGTGAAATGCAAAGTAAGGCATGGTTTCTGAATTATTAACGAAAAACAATGACCAATGAGAGCACGCTTAGGGCTCGTGTCCAGCCATGGGTAGGTTGGCTCGAATCGTGACGCTCAGTCGTTGCTTAGGATTATACAATCCTATTTAGAAAGATGTTGATGATCTTCATATCTCTACTATGCGTCGACTTACGAAGTAGCTCACAGTGTTCCCCTCTCCAAATTATCCAACATTACATACAAACATTCTTTAGCACGTATAATAATAACGACGAAAATCAAGATGGTAATATCTGGTGAATCATCCTGTAAACTCATGTATTCTTGTTGAATATTTTCAACGTTAATAATTCATTAAAGAAAACTAAACAATTTGCTCCCTTCATGCATGTCTATTTTTACACCACCCGCATAAATACACCAGAATTCAAAATTCCAGGAACTGCTTTGTTCTAGAGAAGAGTCGCCTAATTTCATCAATCCGTACATTGAACTCTGTATAAGAGAATTTCCGTGTACACCGACAGATACTTTTGATCTGCATAATCTAAAAATACTGCATCAATCGACTCTATTTAAATCAGAGATCCTTGAAAAGCATTCGAAGCTCCGTCGGATGTCACGAGATAAGTTTCGGTCGAATTTACGGTATTGTACCCTCGTGAAGCAGTACAATGACCTACAATCGTTCTACGTCATACGGCGAACGAGTGCACGCGTACTACAAAACGCGACAGGTACTCGGTACGTACCCACGCTAAGAATTTCCTCGAGTGCACTCGATGGATTAGATATCGATACTCGATATAGAACGGTAGGGGAGACGTTGCACCGTCATTACATTCTTTATGGTCGTTGTCGCGGGTCGTCATGGAGACTTGGCCCCCTCGAAGTTCATTAGGCATACCGGCGAAACTTCTCGGAAGTGTTCTTTGGGACGCGGACGTGTCGTATCAGAATTCCCCCTGCCGTCAAGAACCGTGCGTGCGGAACTGAAGTTACGATGTTTCGGATGCTCCGCGGAGTTCTCGTTTAACTTGCGAGTTTCGAAACGCCAGCTCCTCTCCGCTATTTCCTCTTTATTATGTGCCCGAAAGTTGCCGCAGTCTCGTTCAACTAAATACATGTCGCAGATGTTTCCTTGTAAAAGAAACCGACGGAATGGATCTTGAGATTTTTGATCAAAGAAATGAGTGCATACTCTCCGTTACGAAGCGAAATAGTAGAGTTACAATGTAAACGTGCAAATTTGTGAAATCTTGGTGATCCTCTAAATAGAACTTTCGCTTGAGAGATTTTACGCTGTACGTGACACTCGTGTGCACTGTCATTAACGGGAGGACCGGATGGTACAATTACACACGTTCACCAGAGAATTTGCATTGCATGAACGCGGGACGACGCGACGGTGTTGCAAAGTTTGACTAATAAGCTGGGACAACAGCGAGCGCAGAAATACAATATTTGCCGGGCCAACGAACCCGAAACGTCAATATTGCAGAATGCCTATAGGGTGGCCGTTGTTGTTTCGGTTGAAAGAAATCGATCCCGCGCAGTCTGACCGATGATCGCCGTCTCCCTCTGTACGTTGCGGCTCGGCGCGGGCAGCGTACCGTGGCGTGGCAAACGTTGCGACTTGCGCCGTAACCCCTCATTAACCCCTTTCAACGTTTCGAGTGCCCGCGATAATAACCCCCGTTATTATTGGTTTTTCGGTCTCCCCTTACGTTGTCCACCGTCCCAGACGGCCACGTCACTTTCTTAGAAAACATCGGCCGGCTTGTTAACATGCGGTGCTCGCCTCCTCTTAATTGGCTTAATTGAACTCTCCACGTTCGCTGCTAATCACCGACACGGCCGTCCCTCGAATTCGTTCACGCTTTTCCGGGTCTGGTGACGTGACTAGTGAAGTCGGGCGTCGAAAAGAATATGCAAAGTCGGCAGGTGTAACAGAATCTCCTGCCACGTAATGTTTGCGGAAAAATACAATTACCTAAGTGCTTGCGTGCACTCCTGTTTTCAAATACAATCACGTCTTGCACTTTTACGAGAATTCTATTTATTAAATCTTGATAGAAATTTGAAACATGAATAATTCAAACATTTTTTATATAACTTTTAATCTTATCAGTGCGATAAATGATATACTAAACTCCGTTTTTATAAATTGTAATAAGGAGCATCACATGATTTTAATTACTAAACTTTAGTTTAATAAAAAATGAAAGTATATTTTTTATATTATTAAAACACAGTTGAATAAGAAAAGAAAGTATATTCTATATTACAGATTATTTATTGTGTCTGTAGAAATAGATATTATATATTATTTATTTTGTCTATAGAATTTCAAGCAGAAGCTTGAATATATTCTGCATTACTCATTATTTATTGTGTCTATAGAATTTCAAGCAGAAGCTTGAACATATTCTGTATTACCCATTATTTATTGTGTCTGCGCTATTTCTATAGACAAGTATTCAGGCTTCTGGTTGAAATAAGAAATGCCAACACCATCTCGCCGTTCTGATAATAATCTAGAGGATATCCACTTAAGGAGTCAGCTCCAATAAATATAATTGAAATGTCACGGTAATTCCTGCAGGAAAATCATACGGGTCCGCCCACACGTTCTTGACAGGAGTCTTAAGCCCTACGTATCGCATTCCTAATAAAAGGATTGAACGTCCCTTTTAATAAAAACTCGCCCATCCATACTGGTTTCCGCCCGTGCTCTTCAATTATTCCCGTATGCGGACCCTGTAATTTCTTACGCCGCAAACTGAGCAACCCGAGTTATTAATCTTCAATAAAGGAACGTGTAACTTATACGACAACTAAAACCTACGCGCTTTACAAGTACATATAACGAGCTTTGAGTGATTCCTATTAAAAAGTGTCACATACATTCTATCGATTACTCTTATTAAGATAGATATAAGGATTTCTACTCAGCTAAGCATGATTT
>NW_017162324.1:691973-698515 GCF_001652005.2 Ceratina calcarata | reverse complement strand
TATTAAAAATACTTTTTGTTATATTTGTTTTATATGTTTATTATGTTAAACTTATAGAAAAATTTGCATTTACCTTGTCCGCTTTGAAACGAATAAACATTGCGAATATTGAAGCATATTAACTGTGCAGCTTGAATGGTAGGAAGTTACGTAAAAGTGATTTATACTATAGATACAGGTTATTAATATCCAGGGTATCTTTTTTTAAATGACCAGCGTGAGAAAAGTAGAGCAGAAATCTATTCTCGTCTTGTTAGTCAGGATCCTATTTATTACATAGTCCAAGAAAAAGAAACCTTTTTCACTTTTTCCAATATCCACTACGTGATCCTCATAGAGCTTCTCATACCAAAAACAAATTCGAAAATAGAATTACTCTGTCACGTACCATTTCCGAAAAATAGCGGCTTTTGTAAAAATGCATGATTTTCAAGAGAAATTAAGTATTACATAGTTCTATACATGGATTCGATGTAACAGAAATGTCTGTACAACACTTTGTAGCAAATCTTCCTGAATAAAATAATTTTCACATAAATACAAAAATAGTAAATGTAAAGTCAGCTCTTTTTCAAACTTCAATTATTATTTATAACTATTAAAGAGTATGAAAAAAAATTCGTTCACATGAACATTGTAAAATTAATTTAAAAATGAAGTTTCTCATGTTCTCAACTTTCATGTAATACTTAATTTTCCCCTAAATCACGTGTTTTTATAAAAACCGGTATCTTCGAAAACGGTAAGTTTTAAAGCATTTTCGGTTTCGCTTCTGGCATGAGAAATCCTATAAAAATCACGTAGTGGATATTGCGAAAAAAATTTTCTGTTGTACAATGTTACGCATGTGATACAATTTATTTCTCGTTTTCCAGTTTTATGACAATTGTATTTAACAGCTGTAGTTAAAAAATTATTATATCTACATATTCGAAATAAAGCGAATTTATGTCAGGGGACGCAATGCGGTGTTGAAATTTCGAGCGAAATTTCTGCTCGCGCGGGCGACGAAACGTTTAATTACGGAATAATCAGCTGCCCGGCGATTGTCTCGCGAATTTCTACACGTTTAAATAACCGTTGAGTGACCACGGTTGGCGTGGGGGTGGTGTGCGTGCATTGGTGCACGTCAGTCGCAATAGTTTTTGCTACGCCCCACCGCGCTGTATAACTGCTGTTTAATCCGAAAATTGATACGGACGCTAACTAACGACCTGTCGATTCCTGCTGCACAACTCTCCGCCCGCAGCAACGCCGCAATCCCGATCCCGCCGACTCGTTCTCTCTGTGTATCTTTCGAAATTCATCGATGACCCTTTTTCGAGATGGCCGTGGCTGATTTCGGATAATTTAATTGGCGGCGATTAGCAATACCCCAGGCGGTCCTTCGGGTGCTATTACGATCACCTCCCATTAATCGACTTCGCATTCCATGAAATACGATCGAAACGCTTTGACTGAATTCTGCGTCAATAGTAGGACTGACACAATGAATTTGATTGAGAGACAGCTGAATTTCGCAACTACTGTTTCCCATCGAGTTTGATGATTTTAAAGATGCAAGTTAGAAAATTTCGATTCGCAGCATACACACCGTTGAAACGCGCGAAATATTAGAACACCTTAACTTCCGCCCATAATTGAAAGCGTACACTCGCCTACAAAACATGAAAGTGACAAAGACGCAACTTGCAGCGGCGTAATTTGTAACGCTCCGTATTTTCAGAAAGTTGTAGACGTAGTTGAATATGAAATTACACAAAACGGGGAACTTTCTCATTTTGTAGCTCCACGAAGATAATTAACGAATACTCTGTGAATGGAGCCTTTGAGGCTGTACGCATATTTTAATTTCGACCAACCTGCTAAAAATTTCTCTTCAAGTCATCTGCGACTCTTTCTCCGCGTTTGCTTCAATTCGTAACAATATATGTATAAAATATAAAACATTATTTCCTTTCTCTCTCCATTTCAAACCTCTGATTTTTCCTTTTCATCAGTCAAACATTTAAATATCTTATTTCACTTTATTGAAATTTTAATTATGTCTCAAAAAGGAGAGGAATTATAAAATATTTCATTTCATTTATGTTACAATAAAAATATTTGTCCACGTATGTTTCAATTCATACTAAAATATAAAATATAAAATATTAATTCCTTTAATATATTGGTAATACAATCTTAAACTTCTGATTTTTCCTTTTCATCAATCGAGCATCCAAATATCTTATTTCACTTTACTGAGATTCTAAGTATATTTAAAACATGAGAGAAACTGCATAAAAAATTTCACTCAATTTGAGTAACAGTGAAGTATTATAGTTTATAATAGTATCACGAATAGCTGTAATGTGAATATAACAGAAGTTTGAAGTGTGTTAATACTTACATCTCGTATGCAAAAGTGTTTTATAGTTCAAGTGGTTATTCAGTTCCATTGTTTGAATTGCTTCAATAGTTTAGGAATTAGAAGTTCAAGCAGCGTTTGAGTGATGTTCAGAATTAATATTGGAGGAATCAAATTTCGTACAATAGTTGTTACATCCATTGTCAGTCAGTAACAATTTTACCATCGGCTTTACACTATTTTTATATTTCTTGTATCAGAGGAACGAAGTATCGTAGTAACTGCAAATGATGGAATACGTGGACGTGAAATTGATATTAAAAATCGGCCTCGTTAATTCCGTGGAATATTCAGCATTTAATAATTTCGAATTGAATGCATAATTCGGAGCAGAACGCTGTTTCAGAGATTACGCTCGTTTCAAATATATACATATACATGTATTTAGTACGTTCGTTATCAATATTCACTTTAATTGTTGTACCGGAAGTTTGCGTTTTATTCACTGTTTGTCATTTGTTGTCGTACACCTCTGTTCAATCAATGATAAAATTGATTAATATAATATTCGAAACTCGTACGTTTCCTATGTGTTACGCAGGAAATGAAACGATCATTCTATTACAAAGATAATCTCTACTGAACACAAGGAGTTGTGAAACCCACAAATGATATAATTAGATGCAATCCTCTTGGATTATAACTGAAAAAGGCATTGATAATGGTTCTGTAATACGATTAATGTATAAGTATTTCATTCAGCAAATTGAAATCTATTGAGCAAAGATTAAACTCCTACAATACTTGATACTACTCCTACTCAATCTAAAAAGCTTTCACTCAACGCTATCAAAATGTTCTCGTCGCAAAATAAGCACGATTACAGTCGTCGTTTTAAGTCTGTGACACGTTTATGATAACGAAAGAGAATATTGAACTTGCATCGCGGTGACGAGTACCAGCAGGTTGGATTAACATAAATCAAAGTAACATTATAATAGTTCTGTGAAACGATGTCTGCCAACCTGTTACGAGCAGCTGACTCGTACGTCGAATTGTCTTTCAACGCAGGCAGACGCACCCGAAATCGTATTAATCATCCATTGCAAATATTTCATCGGTCGCTTGCCAAAGCGTGGTACGAATCAAACCTTAATCTCGCTGCAACTTGTGTTCGTGAATCGTGAACTGAAAGCTTCGTGAAAACAGCGATAATTTAGCCTCCAGTCGGTTATTAACTCTCCCCCAGCTCACAAATCACTGTTCCCCCAGAATCGATTCCGTATAAACGACAGAAGATCAAAGACGTAGTTCCTGATAGCCGTTCTAAATTATCTCGTGCTCTCTCTATAGACTTTCTCTTCTTACGGTTCTATGACAAAGGTAGAGATGCGCTTGCTAGATATATTGAGTACAAGAAATCGTATTCTGCCTGTAGGCGGAATGACTTATTACTACAGTGCTAGGATCATTATAATCGTCGTCTAGATTTATGGCCTTACTAGTGTTCTTCGAAAGTACCAGTTATCTACATTTCTTGTACTATCGTAATTTAAATTAATGGATCAGATGATTCAGAAATATGTCTCTACCTATTAACGAATTGAATTATAAATGAATTTGTATATCCCTGCTTTTACATGTGACGATGGAAATGACAAGCTGTAAAAAAAATTTAAACCTAATCTTGGTGGTAAGCTGGAGGAATGAGAATTTGGCTTGCCAGAAATCTCTGACGCGACTCGTCGCTAATACCTACACGACATTCGCATAATAACTTAATTTGCTTCAGTTATTCAGTATGAAAGCTTGATTCCACCTCTGGTTTTCTGGCTCATGAATGAATAATCATGGATTAGTCCAGATGGAAAGAACTTCTGAAACATGTCGCGCGGAACGTTTTCAGTGAGTACCCGTGGAACATTTTTATTCAACCTCCTCGTCCTCCTCAATGCTCGGAATTCGTATTATGAAAAATTGCATTAAAAGAAATGCTTTTACAATTTTTGTGATTTTGATGAACACGCGAGTTAATCAAGTTCTACTTTACAGGTGACCATAAATATTTTCCTCATTATTTCGATTGCAGCTAATTTTTATTATCAACATTATAAATCATCAATTTACATAAACACAGTGTTCCATATGAAAATTGCATGATCACAGGTCATTGTTCGTAATTACACAGAATTTACTGCTTAAAGTCCCAAGTAGCATTCGATTCATCGTCTTGTTAAATACATCAGAACTTAATTCTACATTCCTTTTTCTTATTCTCTTCGACTGTCAGTGGAAGTTTACAAAGGCTACCGAATTCGGAGGCAAGGACCCACTTTCCGAGAAGGAAGTCGAGCGTCGCGTCACAAGTGCATCTCGACTCGGAAGACCCACCGTAGAACGAGTAGTAGCCTCCTCTTTTTTTTGTCGTAAGGTCACCGGGTTCGAGCCAATGTATCGTTTTCCATGCTCGAGCCCTGGTTCCAGCTGAAGGCAGTCACTTAATACGCTTCAAGGAGGGATTAGGTATCGTGTTTCTCCGGACTTAACCGTATAATGCTCGCTCGACCCACGGCATCTGCTTCCACTGCGAATTCTGACGTCGCAGGGGTGGATTAAAAACTGTTACAATGCAAGACAGGATACAATAGATTTCATTCCGTGTCACCGTGCCGGTAATTCTTTGATAGGGCTCGGGGGCAACACAGCTCGGAGTTCAATTTGTTTGAAATGCCTACATTTATTCGACTCGAAGAGAGGTATCTAATTCGTAATTGAAACAATTGACACGAGTGCGCAAAGCCGGTGTCTAGACATTCAATACCAGACAGTTCCATTATTCACGTTTATTCGTTATGATATTTGGTACAACTTTGTATAGAATAATTTCAATCGAAAACTGATATCTCGTATTGAAATTACACATTGGCACGATTTACGATTCAAAGGCACATTGTTTTTTCTGATTGCACGTACCTGCAGTCGATTTATCACAAATTAAAAACAAAATTATTAATAAATTCCTTTGAAGCAGAATTTTGTGCGATATTTTCTAATTGACAATCTCATAAGTATTACAATAAATTGAAATACGAGAGATGCATGCTTGGAGAAAACCGTGGAAAGAAACAGCAATCATGGCATCATTGTACCGGTTGGAAACATTCGCTGGTTTCGCTGGGAGGCAAGAGACACGGGCATGGCAACGCGAATGAACAATGTCCGCAACGTTGCACCGGAAATAAGAACCGGCGCGTACGAGTTGACCATTGTCATTTAGTAAGCCCCCCGTTCCATTTGATTCTATTCACGCCCCGGGAGGACCGGACGTGAGGTCAGCCGCGGCTCGTTTAAGTTCGAAACTACTCCTCGCGCGCACAAAAAAGAGAGACACAAGGGGGCGAGACGTTTTCGCGTAACGACTCCCGCGCTCAAACTCATTTGAATCTCGTCTACATTCAATCTCTCGACTCGTTGAATATGACGCGTATGTCACGTTTGGTAGTTTAAAATGATTTTATATCGAAATCATTTTGAATTCATTGAAATTGAACTAGAACATCCCTGCAGCATTGTTTCTCGGGGATTAGCCATCGGGAATACACAGAATATTGTATGGGATTAATAAGTGGGATTAACCATTGGGACTATTCAGAACGTTGTACATGTTCTATAGCCAGAGCCAGTAGGTACGATAAGTAGTTGAGTGTTGAAACGCAATTTAAAGCCTGTTGAGATAAATCCTCGATAATAGTGCGCCTCATCGTAGCACCATTAAGCTTGAATCGTCTCTCGAATCTCAAAAGATCTCAGAGATTGATAGTAATGATTGTAAAGTAAAAGTGAAACTATCTAATAAATAAATTAAATTATACTCAATTGACTGTCACTTCATTTCTATAGAAAATAAATTAAAGGGGATTTTGGTAATTTCAAAATAACAGCATCCAAATGTTATCTTTCTTGCCTGTAATTGACAGATACAAAAAAAGGTTCGCAGTTCCCTCACAACTTTACTCGTTAAGAAGTATTTGACGGTGGATGAAATAATTAATCGATTACTCCCACCTGAAATATTCGAGATAGAAGAAAATTGTATATGATCTTTCTTGTAGTATTCATTTTAGCAATTAAGCATGTATAGGCTATATACTTAAACAATTAATATGTTGAATTTGTTATTATAGATTACTAT
>NW_017162324.1:685187-689373 GCF_001652005.2 Ceratina calcarata | reverse complement strand
CTCCCAAACCGTTGGAGATACGGGAAAATTGCATCAGACCTTTTTTGTAGAGGACGATGAGATCTACAATTTCCATGTAAAAATTTTTCGCTAGTGTTAATAGTTAACGAGTAATTTGCAAAAAACTGTTTTTTCGTTTTTCGTCAATAACTCGTAAACTATTAATGCTAGCGACAAACTTTTATACAGAAATTGTAGATCTCGTCGTCCTCTACAAGAAAGGTCTTATGCAATTTTCCCGTAGGACTAACGGTTTAGGAGTTATTGAAGAAAAACGAAATTTTTTGTCAAAAGTTCGCCATTTCGACGCTGGAATGGTCGGATTTTGTCAACATCCATAAAATGCCATATAATCATATGTAACTCATGAAATATCGAAATTAGAATAAAAGTGCACTATTTTTGATTAAAAATTTTCGATACTTCGAGAAAAAATTTTTTTTTTCCCTTTAGATTTTTCGAAATCCGCATTTATTACTAAAAAATGTTTACCTGTTGCGCTAGTGAAAACTGTTTCAAATGAAAGTTATAGGCACCGTGAAAAGCTACAAATTGCGTATGAAACTTCTTTTCTATCGTAAATAGTTAACAAGTATTTTGCAATAAACTGCAATAAACTGTTTTATCATTTTTTGTCAAATACTCGTTAACTGTTGACGCCAGCGAAAAATGTTTCATACAGAATTTATAGTTCCAGTTGTCACCTACAAACAGGATCGTATGCAATTTGCCCATAGGTCCAACGGTTTAGAAATATTTCAGGGAGAACGAAATTTTTGACAAAAAGTTTGTTGTTTCGACAGGGGAGAACCTTTCATATTTTGCTCCGAATAGTGATAGTTTCATTTGGTTCGACATAATCGATACAGAGTGACCGAGTGACATGTGACATACAATGAGGCTCAAATAGTTAGTGGCGTATTGAAAATCGCGTTGCCCAACGCGAATATCACTGGCTATGCTCGCGTCACATCGACGTTGACGTGCTCGTAGGCGCGCGATCTGTTTAAAGGGAGACATAAATCTGAATCAACCGACGGATTACGAACGTCGAAATAATTTATCGTCACTCCTGACTTGTCGATCTTCGTTTCTGATACAATTTTCGTTGACATGGGAACGTCCGACAGATTGCTATAACGATGATTCACCTATTTCAATATATTATTTTTCCTATTACGATATATCGTGTAATATGTATCTATCTTACTATTATGTAAAGAGAAAGCGTTTATTTGTGCATTAACAAACATATAAAAAACGATTAAAGTCTTAGACAGTAGCTTTTTTTATAGTATACTCCGGAATGCCATAAAATATACTTGTAGAGCAAATAACATTATTATAAATAATTACTGGGTTGATAAAAACAGTTTGTGAATTTTTAAAATTCATGTCCTACTGTCTTGAAACATAATTCTTCATATTTTTCAAGTTTGATGAGTTATAGATTTAGTTTTCTTATACAAATACCTAAAAATCAATTTCTGTTTCTCAATCATCCACTATAAGAGAATGAAAAGGTGTAAAATGCATATTTTTCAAATTCATTACTCAGCGACTTGCTTTTTGTTCATAAAAGATTTTTATTCTATACACTTCTTTAATTCTATACACGATAATTACTGCAAGTGGAACCGCGACGGGTGTGCTAGTTAAATTATAAAACTAACGCATTCTAATTTGTGCTCGTATAATTTATTCTGAGACTCTTTAATTAACCCTACTATTTCTTCTCTAATTTCAGATGGTGTCGGCACTCATGCTCTAGTAAAAGTGCGAGCCAACCGACAAGAGGCAGCACGATGTGGCGCATACTCGTGGTCGCGGCCCTGTTAGTAGCCACGGTGTCTGTGGGTGGCGACAAGGTGGTCGTTCTGCCACACGACGTTTACCCGGGCTACGAAGTGACGCTGTTCAACACCAAACGACCATCGAACTTTCACATGATGGAGAACGGCTTCTCGAAATTCTTCACCGTCCTCGATAACGGTCTGGTGATGACTACGTCCGATTTGTCGCCGTTGGTCGACCGTTCCGTGAACCTGATCGTCCTCGAGGATCTGGCCAACGGCACCGAGACACATTTCCTCCATCTATACGTCATCAATCGCAGAAACATGATCACCTTCTCTCACGATCAGTTAGGCGAAGGCGAGGTGCCTGAGAATTCAGCGGCTGGCACTTTGGTCGACGGTTTCCCGGTTCTCAGAGCTCGGGGAAGCTTCCCGGTTCATTACACAATCCTACCGGACGAAAAAGGTGACCGGCCGTTCGCGTTAAAAGAGGAGGACTCGAACCAGACTGGATTCAACTTGACGTTGAACAGCCAGAAAGAGGGAGTCCGCGTGGTGACCGCGAAACCTCTCGACCGGGAATTCAAGAAATTATACACAGTCGTGATCCACGCTTCTGATGGTTATCTACTAAGCAGTTCGCAGATCAACGGTATGGTCCACGTGCTGGATGAAAACGATAACAGTCCCGTGTTCGAGCACGAGCAGTACATGTTCGAGGTCAGACCAACGGGTGTAGACGCTATCGACGAGAATTCGGTCGCCCTTCCTGGGTGGAAGAGGTTTTCCACCGTGGGCAAAGTGTCCGCTAAGGACGCGGACGGTGACAAAGTTGCATACAAACTGCTCACGCCTAGTAGTTTGCTAGTGGTCGTTCCCCAGACCGGGGAACTGATGCTGGTAGGCGAACCGGACATCACGATGGACGAGGACACCGAGTGCGTGGTGATCGTCGAGGCGCATGACGCACGAAGTCCGAGTCGATCGACCAAGAAACCGGCCAAGGTCATCGTCAGGTTCCTAACGTCGGACACGAAGGAAGTCGAGGTGCACAGGATACAGAAACGAAGGGTGACGAGGGCCGTCAGGCCGACCAAAAAGGCGGACTTCACGGAGGCCGACGGTGATCAAGAAGGGAAGATCGTGTTTTATTTAGAGAAAGAGAACGAGAAGGAAACGTATAAGATCAGGGATGACAACAAATGGGTCACGGTGGGTTCGAATGGTTCGGTTATAGTGAAACGGAAATGGGACTACGAGGAGCTGGGCTCGGAAAAGACCATCGACTTTTGGGTGACTATTACGAACTCAGGTAAACGATATTAATAATACAGAATTTCATTCAAAGAAAATTGCTTAGCCGATGTTTCAGAGCGAAAAGAATTTATTTATAATTAATTAATTTCTCGATAGTGAATTTTAATTAATTTAATTAATTAATTTATCGAATTCAAATAATTTTATTGTCTGTCACGAGGTTGTTTTAATTAATTAACTTTTTTATTCTATTATTTACGTGGCTGAAGAGCGGTGTTCGCGGTACCCGCTGAATTTGCGGTGTCCCTTCCACGGTACAATTATTTCATTTTTATTATTTCACTGTAACGCCGTTCATCGCCTATCTTCACATGGTTAAATCTACGCTATGGCTCGGTTCTTCTTCTACTTTCTTATATATATTTCTCTTCTCGAGGGTGTAGAAGTTTCTTGCGCTTCTTTAGAAACCGTGCACGCCGTTCGATCGATATATCCGCGGGAATAGTCGTACGTGATAAATTGCGGGACACGGCAAGAAATATTAAAAGTTCTCCACGCCCGGAACCCTCTTGCGGGCATACCTCCGCAGCACGTGGGCACAATTTCCTTTCGGAACAGGTAATTGTTCGAACGTGCGGTTCGGGACCGAGCGCTAATTACAGTTTCGCCAGGGAAAAATGAACGGGCACGCGTGTTACGCATCACGAGACCGGAAGGAATTAAATTACGCCGTACGTATTCCGGTGCGTTAACGTTATTCAGCAACGCGACTTGCTCGCGAAATTATTACGTTGCCGAGCACAATATTAGGGCGGGCGCATACATATTCGTTGCTTGATTACCTTGTAAAATACTCGACAACGAGATACTTCTTGCCGGGTGTCCGCACAATAATTAACCATGCTTTTTTATCACACTAATGATGTACATTTTCTTTTCCGCATACTTGGCTTCCACAGGATATCAATGTAAGCAGAATCATGTCTCATCTCCATTTTACTTTACTCTCTTTTGTAATATAACTTCAGTATAATATTGTGGGTCGTCCGGAAATTTCGTTCCATTTTTTCGTGAACGGTTTGGGACACGCTGAGTGTATCAGAGTAATTGAGAATAAATGACATGCGTATTGT
>NW_017162324.1:677860-683667 GCF_001652005.2 Ceratina calcarata | reverse complement strand
TGTATATAAATAAGAAATAATCGTGCATTGTAAATAAGAACAGTTTTTACAGTTGAATGTAACTTGCTTTGAATAAATTCTTGCATTATACGTTTATTCGAGTTAGAGCTTGTCACGTAGAGTGCTGTCACGCTCGACAGTGTTTAAAGGCGATGACGGAAAATTTAACACAATAAATTGCGATGGTACCCTTCGCGATGGAAGCTTTACTGACAAAATGTTTCACGCCACTACGAATTGGCCTAGATGAGGCTTTAATGCTTTGCCAGAATTTATTATCCTCCTTACAAACACTGAGCAAATTGTTTCCGTACTCCTGAAAAATTTTCATTGATCTGATTTATTCAATTTTTCAACATCGTTCGTTTAAATGTCCCAATTTCTACTCACTGACTTAAGATTGTGTATAAAATTACAGAAACGAAAGCCAGTGAGTAAAAATTGTAACGTAAATAGAAATCTCTCCCTTTCTACAATTTCGTTTTAAGGTTGTATGAGTCGTATCTGCCAAAATTTTAAATTTTATTCGCATAATTTCTAATCATTCTAATAGATAGTCTTGGAATTTTTTATTGAACTATACGTGGCTTGAAACTGTCATTGTTTTTATGTAAGGGTTCATACAACCTTGAAATAAGCTCTAATCAAATATCTGAACCCTTAATAATAGATTCTCGCCGTACGCCAGAAATAATTTGCCGTACGTCTAGGCAAGCATAAATATATCAGGAGGATTTTTCATTCGTGATATATTTAACAGTGGCAAAGGTCAAAGCGTCAGACAAGATATAATGTCAAATGGCATGGCGTGACTGGTCACCGCCTTTGAATGTTGCTGTCAAGCGTTTTCTGTTAATGGTAGCAAGTGCCCGGTGACCAGCCGGACCCGTATCAATAATCGATCGGCTGTTACAGACACGGACAATCAGCGTGTCATTATCGACGTGAAGGACGTTAACGACGAGCCGCCGTACTTCATAAATCGGCCTCTGCCAATGCAAACGATCGTACAGCTGAATGCACCGCCGAATACTCATGTGTTTACCCTTCAAGCCAGGGATCCTGACACCGACAACAATATTCACTACTTCATCGTACGGGATCGGAGTACGTATACGCGCGCTATACTATGCCTGTGAATTGTGTATCGCGTGTATGTCGCGTGCGGAGCGTGAAAACGCCGATGAGAAAACGGCGGGATCACGTCGCGGCATCGATCCGTGGTAATTAACCGACGTGCGTATGATTGGGAATTATTTGGCGGCATGGCTTAACTACGAAAGGAAATTATAATAGATAATCGATACCAGCGGCAAGTTTCTTAATCACCTCGCTGATCGCTTTAGTACGGGATAAATCCTGCGGATCATGGGTAAACGTGTATGATGTCGAGTTATCATACAGTCTTTGTGAAAGCTCATAGCTAATATTGTATAATGACTGTTATTGGATAAATTAAAGAAATTGTTGCGTAGTATTCTATTTAGTATGTGCAAACGGAAATTAAATCGTGCGAGCAAATTTTGAAATTGTAGGAAATTATATTGACCCAGAGATGCAACTGGGTCATGTAAACTAGGGTACAAAGGGTTATTGTTGCAAGAGCTAAGACAATACGGATAGAAGCGGAATTGGAATCATGTTTGTAGACATTGTTCGCAATATACAGTTTGATTGTACATGCATATAGTAATCTAAAGATGTTCCTGGACTTGTGAAACTAAAATATTTTATTAAAAAGAAAAAAAAAAACACGTTTGACTAGGAAGTTAAAATCGTCCTTCACTCGAATGATTAAATAATACGCAGAAGTTAGGAGTGTAAAAGTTTTATAAAGAATGGAAGAAAAATATTGAATTTCACGATGCGCTGGCGCGAGGTAGAAATGTTATTCATAGATTGAAAATAAAATCCCGTTGAAACAGACTTGGATAAACGGAACAATAAAAATGAATTAAAATTCCATCACCTTTTTTCGATTGAACTTGGACGAAATTTTCACACAGAGCGAACTAAATTGAAAATTCAAAATTAAAATACGATTATAAAACAACAAGTTTTATATAAAAGATATTCGAGAAAGTTGAAACGTTCTAAAATTTTCACTACAATTATTATGAATGCCAACTTGAAAGTCAATCTTTCTATTGAAGAAGCTGTTTTTTCGAACGTAAAACTTATCGAATTTTCCGCAATTCACGTATGCGACTAATTCAACAGTCTCCTCTGCACATGTATTAAAAGCACTGAATCCCGTGGAACAAAGAGCCTCATGAAATATGCGCATCGACCAAAGAGACATATCTCCATTGAAATTACAATTTGAACTCAAAGGAAAAAGGGGAAAATAAATTCTGAATGAATCATGATACTTGTAATCTCTTACAATGGTCGGTAATGTCACGGGGATTGGCTCCCATGAAAATGTCCACGGGATTCCCTTGTAAAACATTGAGTTCCTTGTTCGATGTCGGTGGCCGTCGAATTACCCGGCTGAAAAATAAATGTGCCGCGTTTTACTTTTCAGCTGGAGGCCGTTTCGAGGTAGACGAGCGATCCGGCGTGGTGCGCACCCGGGGGACCGATCTCTTTCAGCTGGACATGGAATACGTTCTGTACGTGAAGGCGGAGGATCAGAACGGTCGTATAGACGAGAAGCGTTTTCAGTCGACTCCTGAGCAGCGGCTATCGATCCTAGGTGGAAAACGTCCGCCACAGTTCTACATGGTAGAATACGCAGCCGAGATACCAGAAAACCAGAAGAAAGACTCAGAGTGAGTCCTTTTTTTAAATTGTAAAACTGTATTCACTCACAAACTCTACTAGTAAAAAATCAATTTTCATTGATGCTTCGACAATTTTGTTTTCGAGATAATTAATTATATGAGTATTACTAAAGATGTAATTAATATTTTGTCATCATAAAATATCATCTATTTTACTTAGATTTTACATTGTCTCCTTTACTGCAATTCATTTAATGATCGATTGTTTATTCCAGTATCATATCGATAAAAGCAAAGTCATTCGCTGACCGGGAAATTCGGTACACGTTGAAGGCACAAATGCAAGGCGCGGCAGGAACGTTCAATATTGGACCGACCACAGGCATCGTGAAGCTTGCTAAAGAATTGGATTTCGAAGATCTCCGTCAACCACACGTTTATTCCCTACTAGTCACAGCTACCGAAGATTCTGGTGGATTCTCTACATCTGTCGAGGTACACAATACCTGTTCACCAAACTTCGTTTCTATTCATCTCTCTTTCGCGAAACTTCACGCCGACGAACTATTTTCATTCTTTAGATTAATGAATTAATCTCTGTTTATAAATCCTAATTTGTTTAGATATTAATTGATAAAATTAATTTTATGTCTGCAATTTATTATAAAAAAAAAACAGTTTGTTATGAAACACTGGCAGATTGGTTCGGATCGAATGAAATTCGGTCCGGGAATCAATTTGATTGAGCACTGTGGAAATTCGTTTCGCTGAAATCGTTATGCGGTTTTCCAGCTGACCATACGAGTCTCCGATGTGAACGACAACGCACCGAAATTCGAGTTGCCCGACTACCAAGCTCATAACGTGGGCGAGGATATATCGTTAGGCACAAGTATACTGAAAGTGAAAGCAACCGATGCGGATTCCGGAGTTAACGCGGAAATAGAGTATCTGGTGGCCGATGACCACTTCAGCGTCGATTCGAACGGAATCATCGTCAACAACAAGCAACTCGACGCGGACAACAATAATGCTAATTACGAATTCGTCGTTACTGCTAGAGATAAAGGTATACCAATAATTTTTTCGACACTTTTACAAAGTATTTATAGAAATTGAATTATTTTATTCCACTTGTAATAAGACAGTCTAGATTAATAAGAAATTAATAATTATTTTTGCCAAAAAAAGAGCAAACCAAACCATGTATCTTAATTTTTATTCAACAGATTTCAATTGTTTTGAATAAAATATTAGTACATAATTGTTACGAAAATTCCTTTCAATTATATTGTAAAATGTTACATGTAATGAAAAATTGTGAACATCGCAGCTACTTAATTTTGATAATATCTTCCATCTCCCTATTTTTCAGTGCTAATCATTTCCGTTCTATTTTAAACTAATATAATTTAACGTTTTTAGGTGATCCACCGAAAACTGGCGCGGCTACGGTGCGCATTTATACGAAGAATAAAAACGACGAGGAGCCGAAGTTCTCGCAGCAGGTGTACACGCCGAACGTGGATGAAAACGCGGGCCCCAACACTCTCGTGACGACCGTTGTGGCTTCCGACAAGGACGGCGATAACGTTCGGTTCCGGTTCGTCGGTGGCAACACCACCTCTGGTCAATTCGTGATCGAAGAGATCACCGGTGTAATCCGTTTGCACGGGAAAAACATTTCGTTAGATAAGGATAAATATGAGTTGAACGTAACTGCTCTGGACGATGGTGCTTGCTGCCCCAACGGGGAAGAAACCATTCACACCAGTACCGCCGTCGTCGTCGTTTTCATCACGGACGTGAACGATAACAAGCCGGTTTTCAAGGACTGCAGCATGTACAATCCGAAAGTCGAAGAAGGAGCGCCTAACGGTAGCACCGTGATCAAGGTACAGGCTACCGATGAAGATAAAGGCGTGAACGGGCAGGTGAAATATTCCATAGTGCAGCAACCGAATCAGAAGGGAACTAAGTTCACTGTTGATGAAGAGACGGGACAGGTTTTAACGAACAAGGTGCATTTCAATTTGCCTTACAATATTACATTATTATTTATCAAATTAATTGCTTTTGCTTATTCTGACTGTGAAAAGGCTTGCAATAGCACTGTTTTAATATATACCGTGTTATGAAAACTATTTTAATATGTCTAGGTATTTGATCGTGAAGGAGACGATGGGAAATTTGTATCCGTAACTGTTAAAGCCACAGACCAAGGCGAACCTTCATTGGAAGGTGTCTGCTCCTTTACTGTTGAAATCACAGATGTTAACGATAACCCACCGTTGTTTGATCGCCAGGTGAGTGAAATGATAAAATTAAAAATACAATTCTCCCTCGATTATTGGCTGAAATGTGAAGCTCGAAAGTCTCGTTCAAATAAGATTTCCAATTATATAGTTCGAAAGGAGAACACTTGTAAAATAGATTCATTGATAAGCTGATTTAATATAACTTTATGAAATATTCGTTGAAACGTTCGCTGAAATGCGATTTTCTCCACGTACGAAATATATAATGAATACTTTGCATGAATGCATCGATAACAAGCGTCTGTTTGACCTTTCGTTTCATTTGCATTCGTACCGTGACACATTTCGACAATTTCCTGATATTCATCGTCGAAGCGAAATATCAGCGAGACTACCCGTTCATCACGAACAGACAGAGACCCGAGCGTGGGTGGACGAGGAAAGACTGAAAGAGAAAATTGCTTTTCGCGTGGTTGTACATACATGCACACACGTAATCGTGGCATTCGATGCCCTTTGAAATTCAAGCGGAAACTATTGGAGTATACAAAGGGACACGTTCCAGAGATATGCAAAGGATGCTTGACCGGGGCCTTTTGCACTCTGTGCGCGGAATAAATTAACGGACTTCTCTTTCAGAGACGTGCAAAGAGGATACGTCTGTAGCTTTGCGTAACTTCGCCCCGCGTCAGCCTTTTTCATTTTTGTTCATAGAACTGGCATTCGCTTTGTTACGAAACCGTCGTCCGATCAATGCAATTATCACAGAGTGACATTGTCACATATGTATATTAATAATATGTTAATCGCATCGAGACAATGT
>NW_017162324.1:660077-677351 GCF_001652005.2 Ceratina calcarata | reverse complement strand
TTCACGGTTGCTCGAAGCACGGTTAAGCGCGTTATTATTCGGATAACATTGCCCAGTCGCTTCTCGGCCCGATTCACGGGCACATATCGTTCCGCCGATTAGATCCAGCAGCAGCTGGATCCCGCGCCGCGTACTAAAGTAAGCGTTAGTTTAAGTTCGCGAATAAAGCCAGAGTCGTTAGCGTGACCCCGCCTTTACCTTCGCGTAGCCGTAGTATAACTAGAGTATAAAGCGCGTTCTCACTGTATATAAACCGCCTAGATCTAATCTCGTTCCTTTATTGTAGACCGCTGAGCGAAGCGTCCTCATCGTACTCTTCGAAGAATAAATAGTATTGTAGATAATACCGCCTAGTTCATTTATCAGTACCCTTCCCTTAGTTTAAATACGCGGACGAGTCGTCGGCACCACTTTGGCACCTATCAGTGGCTCGGCCGTACCACCCGTTACAAACCAAACGCGGAGTTAATGCGCCTACGTCGACGCTTATTTTTTTTTTTTTTTTTGTTGGTTTTTACGTTAGTTTTCTCTGTCTACTTTTTGTACACGCGTCATAGAGCGCCCCCGCGGAGAAACGACACCGGGAAGGAAACGAATGAATAACAGAGCAAAAGGAAGGGAAACGAACGAGACCCAACTCTAATTACCTTTTAATTAATTAACTCCTTAACATAAAATACTAATGTGAATGTTTTTCAAAAGGGAAGTGATGTTTTTTGAACTTCCAGGAGCAGGTGGGAACGACATTTTTTGAGCCCCACGTACGGTGTACTTCAACCTCTACGCATTTTGTGGTGCATCAGACATAAACAATTTTTGAAAATGCTTGCAAATATTTTATATGAATGTGTTTTTGATTCCTTTACAGGAACGGATCTCGCTCTCGCTCCTAAATCCTTCCTCTCTAATCTCTCTCTCGCTCTCTCTCTCTCTTCTGTCTCTCTCTCTCTGTCTCTCTCTATCTCTCTCACCGTCCATTCTGTTTCTCTTATCTCTCTTATGCTCTACTTTTCATTTCCCTTTGGTTCGTTTCTTATTCTACGTCTGCTTTTGTTCGACGACCTTTTCTTTCCACTTTGCATTTTGCTTTGTACATGAATGTAAAATTTACGTCGATTATAATTTTTGTACAAGTAAAAGATGTAACTTTTCGAATTTGCATTTTGTTACGATGAGACGTTGGAACGACGCTTTTGATTTTTGTATTTCTGCGTTCTCTACCTTTACTGGTCTTTATTTTTCCGCGTTCTTTTGCATTTTGTATATTTTTCTCTGTCGACACTTTCTCTGTCTAACGTTTCCCAACTTTCGTCCCCTCTGTGCTCCCAGCAAACCACGACGTGACTGACAATGAGCCAAAAAATAAAACCGGAAAAAAAAGAAACGAGAGACGATTTTTTGCCGAGAGCGCAATAACGAATAAAAACCGTAAGAAATCTGTCCGTGGTGTGACGTTTTTTCTTCTGTGATTGAGGCGGCATACCACTGTCGTAACGAAACAGAAACGGAAAAAAAAAAAAATATATATATACATATATAATGCAGATCTAATAAAACACACGCTCGACGAGGCAACGTAACAAATAAACCATAAAACAATTTAAATGTAACATAACACGGTAAAAACGTCCATCGGTTTTTGAGTGTCGTTAAAACGAAAGAATCAGACGAGGGATCGTCATAATTTTTTTCCTTCTCTCTGTAACTCCGGAACACCCTTCGAGTCCACCTGGTCCCGTACCTCGAGCTCTCTACTTCTGTATCTATATTTTCACTTTCACTCTAATTCTCTCGGTTTACTTCTCTCTCGCTCTCTCTCTCTCTCTCTCTCTCTCTCTCTGTCTCTGTCTCTCTCTCTTTCGATCAAACTCTTTCTTTCTCACGTCACCTTGTTCCTCCTCTGATGCCACTTTAAACGCATTCTTGCTTGCATGCAAATATGCCTGCATTGGTTGATTTCGTAAAGGAACTAATTTGAATTTCTTATTGTTTATGTTTGTGTTCATTGCACCATTTACTTTCTTCGGATTTGATGATGACAAAAAAAAGGGCTGTTTTCCAGTAAGTAGGAACTACATTCTTGTGTTTTCACACTTTGCATCGAGAACACCAAAATGAATGAAGTATAACATGATCGAGACGATCATTGTTATACCGGCGCCAAAGACAGATTAAAGAAAACCGGTGAAAAGAAAAGAAAAAGAAGAAAAAAAAAAAAAAACGATATTAAGTATGAGTATTTGTTGCAGTATATAAAACATTAGAGCGCATTTCCGTTTGTATTATTCAACATGTATATTCATACAAATCATTATTTCGATTATTTTGTTCGCCTCTGTTGTTCTATGATTAATTAATTATTGTCACTCGGAGACGTCACTCTTGTTTCATTTTTTTGTATCGCTCTCTCTCTTTCTCTCTATTTCTGTCACTCTTTCTATCACTCTGGCTCTCATTCTCTCTTTCTCTATCTCCGTCTTCGATCAAATTTTTGTTACTGTTCTTTTCGTTTTAAAAATATCGAATAACGTCACCACGCGAGATGTACCTGTCGTACGATTTTCTCTTTACTTTCGTTACGTTCTCTTCTTATTTATTTTATTTTCAATGTAATCGAATCGTGTCATACCGTATCTATTTTTTTGTTCATTCTATCGTTATCCTGGTCTCAAGTGTATCCGCAGATGAAAGACCCCTTTATCATTAAAATAATGCCGATAACGTGTTCGCTGCCTTCTAATTAATAAAAATGAATTATCGCTCGTTTCAAAATTGCAACTGACTTCGATTCGACCAACAAAGTCGTACGAGTTCTTACTACCCCATAAACGTTATCGGCAAGAGAGTACTGCCAAAAATTCTTACACAATCTGGAAGATCTTTAAAAAGAAAAAAACAACTATGCGTAATACAGTGTTGATTGATTCGAAATCATTCATGTTCATTATTGTGCAAAAATGTTACTGGGTAAGTATTTCTCATGAAAATTTTTTCCTGCAGAATTCAGATGTGTTGAACCATTAATCGCCAGAGCGACGTACGAACTGATTCGATAATAATAGAAATTTTCAGGTTATTGGCAGACGCGCAGAAGATTACCGCTAGATCTTGCCATTAAACAAAAAAAAAAAAAAAAAAAACAAAAAATGAATAAGAGGTCTGGAAAAAGCGGATACCTACGAGACTCCGTGGTCCTTCACTCTCTTCTATCTCTTTCGTTTCGTTTTGCGATTAAGAGATACCCTCCGGGTCGTCCGATCGACGATCCAAGTTAATCGCGCTCGCCACCGAGTGACTTGTCTCTCTCTCGTAAACGTCGTCCGGAAACAAAAATATATATGTACATGTAAACGAAAAAAGAACGAACAAAAAAGAGGTGCAAAAAAAATATGCAAGGAAAACAGAACGTAAAAAAATGAACTTAAAAAAAAAAAAAAAAAAAAAAATCCGCCAACAACAGTCCCAAAAAAATTGTCCTGTGAGTTGACGGCCCAATGTTTTGCCATTAGCGTGACAGCTATCGCCTGCGAGTACGGGCCTCCGACAGAGGGACGTCAGTGTTGAGCGCAGACGTGGACGTTGAGTTAGACGTCGTAGACAGAAACAATAAACCACCTGTGTGGGATGCGAATGTATACGGCCCCATTCACATCAAAGAAAATGTCACAGTGGGTACTGTAGTGACGTCGGTGAAAGCCAGGTTTGTATGCCACGACATGACCGAGACAAGACACGTGACATGCCGTGCCGTGCCATACACTGCTGCTCCCATTCCTTTATTTTTATTTATTTTTTTTATTTCTTTCAATATCTTCTCACTCCGTTCGCTACCGATCGCCTCTCTCTGTCATTTCGGTTATCTCTTTACTCTCCGTTTCATCATTCTGGCATTCTCTTTTCTCTCATCCTCTGTTCGCTATTAATACCAATACGTTCACCTGTCGTTACGTAGCTTCACGTCTCTACACGTCTCTATCAAAATCGGTTCACATTGTGTCGTAATTACGTACAGTTTCATTTCTCTATGAGTATGTTATCCGTTCGTTTGATTCACTTCGTAGCGATCTCCTATTTATTTTTACACATGATGCATTTTACGGGAGAGGAAGCATGTATGGTTAAGCGCGGCGCGGTAGATCGCTGATTGGTCGGACACTCCTACTACTACTACTACCTACTTACTACTACTGTTACTACAACTACTACTACCATAACTATACTATTACCACTATCTATCCCCTACTTATGTTAATTGTTACCAATCACCGGCGCCGGTTCCCGAGGCATCCGTCGGTGAACAAATGCAAACACTACATATCTGCAGAGAAACAGTTTTAAAACGAGCTGGAGGGCTGGTCGGGAACCGGTCCCGGCGACTTTAGCGGAAAACATCCTTAGACGTGTACGAGTTCGGAAAACCCGGATGCCGGATTGTCCTTAGCGCGATGATCCGTATAAATGTATAGGGTAGGCGAGGAAGTAGCGAGAGTGATCGAGGGTCCCGAGCTTGATTGGGACGCTGGTTCGTCCCGATTGTTTCTTCTTGTTCACGAGGTGCAGTACAGAGAGACACGCAGGTGCAGAAGCGGGCGCATCGGCGATCGACGAGAATTACCTTCTCTTACGGGTGGCGTTTCAGCACGCTCGGCTTCCGGTTGGCGCTAGTGCCCGCTTTGCTTAGAATGTAATCGCGCTAAATGTAAGGTAGAGCGGCTAATCGGAAAAGCAGACCGTGCGGAAGAGGTCCGCCGACGCCCGTCGGCGAACCGTTATGTAATCTAGGGGTGAGACACGGCGCGATCACAGAAGAAGCAGGATGCTACACCAGGGTGCGCAATTATTTACGCGTGCGGCAGAGAATTGAAAAGACGGGAGACAGAGAAATATATGTGTGTGTACGCGACAGAGGCAGACGCCGTCTGAACAACGGAGAGGGAGATAGAGAGCGAGAGACACTCGATGGAAGGTCCTCTCCTGCGTCTGCTCCTCCCGAGACGAAACTGTACTCACCGACACGAGTAATTACGACCGACACTAACGACATGTTGTTTTTTGTTCCCGTTTGTTATACGCGGTCTGGTGTAGCGTGAGATGTACAAACTGGAAGCGATGGCCCAAGACAAGGGCTTCCCGCCCTTGTCGCGAACTGTGGAGGTACAGATTGACGTTGTGGACCGTGCGAATAATCCGCCCGTATGGGACCACATAGTGTATGGGCCGATCTACTGTAAAGAGAACACGGCCGTTGGGGCTAAAGTTGTGTCTATTAAAGCCAGGTCTGTCACACTGTTAATGCTCCGTGCGGCTCTGCACGAACCCGCCCTGCACGCAATCTCGTGGCAGTATTGTTCTTGTGCACGTTAATTGATATTGTGTACGATTCCATACACGTACAGATACACAGACACACACAAATACATCTATACTGACATACACATGTGTACAGGCGAGCGCGTACGCTGTACGCGCGCGCGTGTTATTCATGATCAATTAGTTAGCGATGGGCTTGAAGGCGTTAATTAGTCTCGAATCGCTTTCCACGTGAGGGACGTGCTGGTAGTATCGTTCGAAAGTTAGAAGCAGTTCGATATGATCCACGAAGCGGTAACTCAATGCTGTTCACTTGGATAGCCTCGGATAGTTAAATAGCTCAATATAAATACATTACTTTTTCTTATGAAATTGTATGTAATATGAATAAAGTAACATAGATGTCTAAAATAATGAAGTGTAGAATTGTTGTGAATTTTTCTTTGATCTATCACAAAGTATCAATTAACTTAATTCTTGAGGCTATTCACGTGGACGCCAGAAGCCTGTATTTCCAACAACGTATTTTCCAAGTATCCCAGTATTGATGGTACAACCGTGGAGTGGGTGATTGTACCTAAGAAAATAAATAGAAAATACGGAGGAAAATATCGTCACTTGTGGCTTTCTTTTCAAGAAAATAGAGCTGAATTTTTTCCGGGTACGCATGCACTTAACTATGTCACGGTTAAACAGATCTGGATATACTATATCATATGATGTAGGTTTATGAGTAATAAAGCATGCAATTCGTATGATTTATTTTATTAATACAAAAAATTGTTGAAAATACTGGCGAACATACTGCATACACATGTCTGATTAAATTCTCGTGCATGCTTTCCAACGTATTTTCCGTTTTTATTTCTACGAACGCCAAATTAATCCTTGCTTTTAATTATGGAAGGCTTGCCTTGCCTTTTGAATAAACTTTTAATTTAATATAACTCCACAGATAAAAATCAAGAGGTTCGCGTTTCCATAAATGAACAAAGCAAATAATGGTTTTATCGAGTTCTTTTTAATCACGACATAGCCAAATGGATGCGTATTCGGAGGAGAATCAAAGTCGAAAAAAGATTTATTTCATATTTTCGTACGTACAATCAACTCCTCCATGGTTGTACCATTAATATTGGGACACCGTGTATAAGCTAATCTCGTTTATTAATTTATAATAGAAATCTAATTAGTAAGCAAGAATTTTTATTAAAATTCCTCTCTTTGCTTACAATCGCCACGAGAGGCTATTCAAGTGAAGAGCATTACATTACTTTGTTGTGTTACGTAAATTGCAGTAAAGAAATGTGCAAGAGAATTCTTTATAATTCCTTCAAATATAAGGTTGCTTCTAAACTTCTTGACTGTAGTTGATGTACGACGTTATGTATGAATATACGAGATGATGTACGAAATTTACGAGTTTGAAAAGTTTTGGTGATGGTCAGACTCTTGAATGGGTTGACTGCTTGGATGAACTGTCTTGAAATCGTTGGAGACTTCCTAGTAGTGGTAGAAATTGCATTGACGCTGAAACCGAGTACAATACTAGAGAGTAAAACGAAATATTGCAGTATACCGTTGTATACTTATACCGCTGCATGCACACGTTGAGTTCTGACATTCCAAGCCATTTAAGATCTCCGTAAACTTAAAACAATTTCAAACTCAAGTGAGTATTGGAACGCGATAGCGAAACTTCGGATCAGGAGTATGAACGGACGCCCATCGCTAAACGCGACGACGACGTAACGCGACGCAGTAAACACGCGCACAGATCGACACGTATACACGTCAGGTGGTGAGCACGAGTATTCGTTTTGAGCAGAAAAATAGCAGAAAGAAAGACAGAAGAAAATATGGGGGAACATAACGAGCAGCTCCGTTTGCCGCACGAGCCGCGTCAAACCGATGGCTTCCGCTTGCTCGATATGCAATCGTAAAAAATAGAAATTAATCATTTCTTAATATCTACGAATCTGGGTTGGTATCTTATCCTTCCTGCCACAACTGAAAATGTAGACAAAGAAAGAAGCATTCAAGCATTAACATTTTAATAATAATTGTAATTAATTAGAATTTGCGTAGAACAGTAAAAAATGAGGAACACATGTCATTGATCGCATTCATTCGAGGCAAGGATAAATCATTATAAAAAAAGTCCATTTATATTTGGTATAAAATGGAAACTATCCGGTTGCACTTAATTCAACGGAAGTATGTACTTCCTCTTCACGCGTGCCTGAAAGATCATAATGAAAAACGAGGGGAAGTATTCGTTCGTCGTATGTACGCTTTTCAAGCGGAACTTCTCTAGAAACACATGGACTTCCGTCACGAACGACTCGGTTAATTACGTGTTGGGGACAGATGCCGTGGCTCGAGACCACGTGCGGCATAGAAATTGGTGAATTTCATTGTGCACGCAACCGTTTCGCATAAAGTCACGCGATCGCTCGAACATTAAACGTGTGCCAATTTTTTCCTTAAGTATGTATGTTGAGCAACAGACGCGTGCCACAAGGCCCTTCTGTTACGACTTCAATTTCTTGGATGTATAGTATAACCATTTTGAATTAACTACTTCGAAAAATATGTCAGAACATAAACAGAATAGTCCGAAGCTTCCTAAAACTATCAGCAGAGTGTTTAGACTAGCAACAAATAATGCAAATTAATTTGATGGAGAGCGCTCTAACTTCCAAATCTTATTGCTACGTGAACTGTTATTAATCTAATCATCATTCAACTAAATAGTAACTTAGATCTACGTGCAAACTATCCACATTCATCATGTATAACTCCTTGCAATAAATCAACTGTTCATAGGAGAACCGTGAGTAACATGGATTTCATAAATGTCAATTTTGGACCGTGGATCGTGGCATAAATCATCGAGCGATCGCGTTAGCCACGAAGTGTCTCTAAATCGAGTGGGGATCACGCGGAAATTAAATCAGTCCGTAAAAGGGAAGGAGGGTGGATACCTAACCCGGTTTACTAGTTAGGTTGAATGTGGGGCAGTCGAGCGGCGGGACAAAGCGATCGGGCGGCGCGCACGGGAAACGTGCGACTGCGAAGTCGTATTCGTCCTGGCGATTATCCAGGTGATCGTGGCAGCCGCGATTTTTAGCCGCAGCAGACTCATACAATTAGTGTGTGTGCCGTAAATATTTTTTGGGCATGCGTTTTACAAAATATAATAGATGCTTCCCTCAGACATTAATTCGTAATTGTTTTTCTTAATTTTTTTTTTCTTCACATCAGTCAATCGATGATTTGCATTACGTTAGACAGTTTTTAAAACCAGACCCGCGGCTCCCCATATTTTCCGTTTCTCTTCTGTTCTCGTTCCGTTCGTGTTCAAACCCTCTCTATATGGTGACTGTTTTTTCTGCACCGGATTGGCTTTTTTCAAAATTCTCTACCTCGCATTGTTTTCGTCTACGTTTTCGTGTTCGACGCAAACTCAGGTACCACGCAGTTTTTCTGGCACCACCCGTGGGACACGGTTTGTCAGCGAAGTTTGAAAACGAGGAAGGAAACCGATTTTCGGTACAGGCGGACAATCGCTGGCTACCCTTTTTCGTTCCCTCCGACTATATTTTTTTTTTTCCTATTTCACAGTTTGCTGCGAAATTTGCATACTCAGTATGGATTATCGATATGTATTCATTATATAATATATATATAATATACATTCTATATACATACGTATTGTACATTACGTGAATGCCGTATTAATTTTTGGGCATGTTTCGTCAGTTGCTTATTCTGCGGTAGGTTACCGTGTATTGTTCTGGAAAATGACAATTTTTTCATTTTCATTTTTTATCTTTAATCTTGTTAACGTCCTCTCATACTTTCCGTTCGATTTATACCTTAACGTTTTGTAAACACGTTTCCGTTTTGGAACCGTTTTGTCTGACATTTTCTTTTCGAGAGCGTAGTGTGTTCTCGTAGTGGTTTTTCGCCGGTCAGATATTTTTGCGCCGACCATGCGGCAGGCTGAGTAACACTTAGACTTTGAGACTTCCTTAGTTAGACCATTCCCCGGAATCATTCGCCGGCTGAGCTTAATCGTTCAATCACGCCGCAACGTGGTTCAAGTGCTCCATTAGCCTCGTCAAAAAAGAAACGAAAGCGATACAAACTATAAAGTCACGCGATCGCTCGAACATTAAACGTGTGCCAATTTTTTCCTTAAGTATGTATGTTGAGCAACAGACGCGTGCCACAAGGCCCTTCTGTTACGACTTCAATTTCTTGGATGTATAGTATAACCATTTTGAATTAACTACTTCGAAAAATATGTCAGAACATAAACAGAATAGTCCGAAGCTTCCTAAAACTATCAGCAGAGTGTTTAGACTAGCAACAAATAATGCAAATTAATTTGATGGAGAGCGCTCTAACTTCCAAATCTTATTGCTACGTGAACTGTTATTAATCTAATCATCATTCAACTAAATAGTAACTTAGATCTACGTGCAAACTATCCACATTCATCATGTATAACTCCTTGCAATAAATCAACTGTTCATAGGAGAACCGTGAGTAACATGGATTTCATAAATGTCAATTTTGGACCGTGGATCGTGGCATAAATCATCGAGCGATCGCGTTAGCCACGAAGTGTCTCTAAATCGAGTGGGGATCACGCGGAAATTAAATCAGTCCGTAAAAGGGAAGGAGGGTGGATACCTAACCCGGTTTACTAGTTAGGTTGAATGTGGGGCAGTCGAGCGGCGGGACAAAGCGATCGGGCGGCGCGCACGGGAAACGTGCGACTGCGAAGTCGTATTCGTCCTGGCGATTATCCAGGTGATCGTGGCAGCCGCGATTTTTAGCCGCAGCAGACTCATACAATTAGTGTGTGTGCCGTAAATATTTTTTGGGCATGCGTTTTACAAAATATAATAGATGCTTCCCTCAGACATTAATTCGTAATTGTTTTTCTTAATTTTTTTTTTCTTCACATCAGTCAATCGATGATTTGCATTACGTTAGACAGTTTTTAAAACCAGACCCGCGGCTCCCCATATTTTCCGTTTCTCTTCTGTTCTCGTTCCGTTCGTGTTCAAACCCTCTCTATATGGTGACTGTTTTTTCTGCACCGGATTGGCTTTTTTCAAAATTCTCTACCTCGCATTGTTTTCGTCTACGTTTTCGTGTTCGACGCAAACTCAGGTACCACGCAGTTTTTCTGGCACCACCCGTGGGACACGGTTTGTCAGCGAAGTTTGAAAACGAGGAAGGAAACCGATTTTCGGTACAGGCGGACAATCGCTGGCTACCCTTTTTCGTTCCCTCCGACTATATTTTTTTTTTTCCTATTTCACAGTTTGCTGCGAAATTTGCATACTCAGTATGGATTATCGATATGTATTCATTATATAATATATATATAATATACATTCTATATACATACGTATTGTACATTACGTGAATGCCGTATTAATTTTTGGGCATGTTTCGTCAGTTGCTTATTCTGCGGTAGGTTACCGTGTATTGTTCTGGAAAATGACAATTTTTTCATTTTCATTTTTTATCTTTAATCTTGTTAACGTCCTCTCATACTTTCCGTTCGATTTATACCTTAACGTTTTGTAAACACGTTTCCGTTTTGGAACCGTTTTGTCTGACATTTTCTTTTCGAGAGCGTAGTGTGTTCTCGTAGTGGTTTTTCGCCGGTCAGATATTTTTGCGCCGACCATGCGGCAGGCTGAGTAACACTTAGACTTTGAGACTTCCTTAGTTAGACCATTCCCCGGAATCATTCGCCGGCTGAGCTTAATCGTTCAATCACGCCGCAACGTGGTTCAAGTGCTCCATTAGCCTCGTCAAAAAAGAAACGAAAGCGATACAAACTGAAAAAAAAAAAAAATATGAATGGTGAATCTTCACGCGAGATTGCGTTCGAGAATCGAGATCGGCAACGGTGACGCGTCAAAAGACTGCTGGAACAAAGGCGAAAACGATGACTGAGATTCTCTGCGTTCTTTCACTCGTCAGAGATCGCTAATTAACAAAAATCACGCTGATTTACACACGACTGCTAAAGAAAAAGATATAAAATAAAAAAGAAACACCGCGCACCATGGTTCGAGGACGTTTGTATGTACAAGCACCGTTACGGTTCATAACAGGTTCACGCTGTGTCTCGTTAACTAATACTAGTTTGATATATACCGACCCGATAAATTATTTGTTCACCTTGTTGCTACTTGTTATTGGGGGTATCAAACGTTCACACGTATACTGCACACGGTAAAACGAGGTGAGGGGTCACGCTTCAATATCACTACTAACTTACACTGTATTCTTCTACACACTTCTGCATTTCCTCATACGCATTTTTCATTCCTGTCTAAATATTCTTTAGAATCTCCCTATCTTGAAATACTTAAACGTATGTTAAGAAAAAATAACATTTGAAGCAATTCTTTTAGAGATCTTTGCACGTTGCAATATGCATTACGTGAATTTTATAGAATTTCTCATCTAAAAAACGAATCTGGAAACAAAACTGCTCTATCACTTACCGTTTTTGCAAAATTGCGGATTTTTGTAAAAATGCATGAATTGAGGAAAATTAAGTAATGCACGGGAAAGATTTTCTATAACATATTCATGTTTGTTTTCGTACTTAGTAATAATTGTAAGTAATTGTTGAAGTTTTAAAAAGAGCTGACGCGAATATATTTTTTTTTTAATTTTATTATTTAGAATCGTATCAATCTGAAAAGATTATTAGCGACCATAACTGTACATTATTACTTAATAAATCAATTTGCTTTGTAACGTTGAATGAATATCTTTACGTATACAATTTTTGAATTTATTTGAAAATCTCTTTATCCAAGAATTTAATATACAGTATTGGATTCTACAGTTACTTCTCATAAAGAAACCATTCAATATGAGTATCGGTTTACTTTGATACCTCAGCAATTTCCAAAAATATTCATCGACAACTTGACCAATTATTTATAACTATTAAAAAATACAAAAAATCAAAGTGGCTTACATGAATATAGAAAGTCTCTTGTACCTCTTGATTTCAAAATAAACTTTCTTTAGTTTTCAAGTAATATTTGATCTTTCCTGAAAGTCATGCATTTTTATATGAATTGCTACCTTTCGGAAACGGTACGCGATAGAGCAACTCTGCTTCCGCATTTGTTTCTGGCATGGGAAACTCTATAGGGATCACGTAGTGAATATTGAAAAAAAAATGAAAAAAAGTTTTTCTGTTGGACTGCGAATCGAATGCAATAATAGAGTTTGATTCAATAATCCAAGTGCTGGGAACCTAACAAAGAAAAAATAACGATTTATTTTTATTCATCACGCACAATTGCGAATTCGCGATTCGATTTTTGTTTTCCATAAGCCACGGGTCAGCGATCTGCAATCAAATTTTATATCGGTCAAAGTTTCATTGAATACAATTGTATTACATTATTTTTTTATCTGCAAATTTTACAGTTGCAGCGAGTTGTGATGTGTAAAGGTATAAATAAATTGTGTTCCCATTTTGCACAGTAAAAGAATGAAAGATGCTCTGAATATGAAAAATTTGTACTTATGAAATGAAAAGAAAAATTGCTACTTTGTTAGAGAAAACCAATAACCTGTTCAATTTCCTCCCCATTCAACAATTTAATTCCAATTTCACTCTATCAATGAAACTTTCCTCCATGAATTCAATCTTGTCGAAGCAATTCTAAACGTTCATCCGCATATCCGCGTTTTTTTTTTAAAGAAGAGTCTTGAACCTTATCTCATCTCCTCCACATTTTCAATTCGCTTCATTTATAACCAATGCTGAATGTATTACTATTAAAATATGTAATTATTTCGAGCTTCGAGTAGCCTCAATTAAAATCCTAAAGTTTATTGAGAGGAATTAATGAAAAATTTATCTATAGCTTAACTGAAATGCTAATCGTGATACAATTATACAGAAATTTATTTAATGCATGAAATTAATTAATTCTGTTGGCATAAAATTAGAAGGAAAGGGAATTTAAAAATTTATTGATACAAATATTTTTCGAAATCTGTTCAAACTTAATGTTCTACAAATCGAGATCATTTCTTTGTATCTGATTTCTCATTCCTACAGAAATATTTGAAAATTTCTCGAGAAATTTAAAATAAGTGCATTTCTAATCGTGCATATTCAAAGTAGCCACCGTTTGTCAAAATCAGAACGAGACGTTTGACGTCGACTCCCGGTCCCGTTTCCTTCGTCAATGCGTCACGGTCGATCGAACGATGTTCCTGCGCCCATTCGAATTGACAAACGGCGTCATTAATTCCTGGACCTTCTACTCGTCGACGAGCAGTTATCGAGGTTCGAACGTCTAACCGACAGCCGAACAAGGAGCAATAACGATCAGTGATTGCATTCAATTGGCCGATACATATTAGCTGTACCGCTTTTGTACGTCGACAATTTTTTTACACATTGTTTGAAAAGAATTTCAGTTTTATTTGTGATATATGGAGATGGGAACGTGTAGAAACATATATTTGTTAAAAGTAAAACAACGCTTTTAAATTTGGAACGTGCTACGCATAATCAACATTATTGATCTGTTATTCCAAATTCAAAATTTACTCTTGTGAAATGTTTTATTATTAGACTTATTCGAATGTAAAATTAATCGAACAGACAAGAACATTGCTAATCATATTTTAGTGATCTAAAACATTGGTCGAAGTAATGCTAGCTTAGTAACATCTTCGAAATTCGCATCAGCCAACAAAACACAGGAGTCAGCAACTTGAAAACACAACACAGCGTGACACCCTCTGAGTAAGCTTCTTGTAGAAAGCCAAGGGTAGTAGGTGGTAACACGGGCAAGGGATCGGTACAGCTTTACAACTAACGACACGAGACTCTAGAACGCCTTCCGCATCCGTAGTTAAGTACTCAGGGACGAACTAACTATATCATACGTTAATCGTAATACTTAAGAACGCGCCAGGAACGGAAAAGGCAGGCGACGACGGGAACTGTAGCGAGGCAATGATCGATCGATTAGCCAAGTACCTTAGTTTGTACCGCAGCTCTGCTATGTATACCTATCCGTAGATTATCTTATCAGCGGGATGGCGTTTCTTTTGTTGGCAATCACGTATCAGCGAATGCAAAGAGAGTAAGAAACCATTCAGGGTCAGTGGTACGAGTTCGATGAATCGCATGGTGACATTTCGTCACGAGACGAGTAAAAAAAAGAAAACCAAAAAAATACAAGCCGGTAATAAAAGCAGAATTTAGCCTTGTATTTTTCGATATACACGATATATCTATCATAGGTGATTTCCGTTCTCGTTTCTATTTCCGTTTCCCGTTTCCCGTTTGTTAAGTCTCGGCTCCTCCGACCCGACTCGGAGCCCCGTTCCGTCCGCCTTGGCGGCCGATCCGAATCTTCTAACACGTGCTTTTGGTGTGTGTGTCGACAGCTCGGGAATCGAGAATAACCCGACGGTGTTTTACCGGCTAATGCCTGGGTCCACCGCGCAGACGAACAAGTTTCACACGTTTTACCTCCAGCAACGTGCCGAGAAGGCCGTCACCTGGGCCGACATCAAGGTCAACCATCAATTGGATTACGAGAGCATAAAGGAGTACAATCTGACTATACGAGTCGAGGTACGTTCAATAAACCGCGGGTAAAAACCTTATTCCGTCCGCGTTGCATTTTCGGCTTTCGTTTCGCTTTGGGTATTGTTGCGTGCGACGGATGCTTGTTTCGAAGAGCTATCCCGCTGCTCACTTTGGTATGCAACCGGGCGCGCGAGGGAGAGTCTCGCCGAACGGGCGGGACTCCGAGGAAACTCGCTGGTAAACGAGTTGCAACTGTTTTCAGTTAGCGCTTCGGTAAACGTGAGAGGCACGATACCGCGGTTCGCCTTTTCAGCGGCTGTTACCCTATTCTTATCGGTTTTACCGAGTTCTGAAAGTTAACTCGGTGGAAAAATATGTAGTTCCTACTCGAAACAATTACCAACCCACTTGGCATGCACAAATGCAAAAAGAAAATTCTTCCAGCCAAAAAGAGTGGACTATCTACTCACTATGCAGTATAAGTGGTTTGAATATTTCTAATCTAATCGGCAGTAACAGTTTGACGGGGATAAACAATTTTAATCGTCTGCGATTTAACTTAATTTATTTAGGATTATTATAATTAAAGGAATAAATTAATTATTTAACACGGTATTCATCTGGAGATAAAGTGATCGAACATATTATTTCTAATTGCATCACGTATATGCCATCATATAATAGTGGTCCAGCTAAGTATCTCCTTCATTTAGGATGATAGGAAAAATATTTTATGACCCGAACATCAGAGTGAACTTAAATTTTTAGGGAGAGGAATAAAGAACTCTGACTGTAAAGTTTTATTATATGGGTCTTTATTAGTTTTTGAGATATTAATAAAAAAAACTTTTATTGAAAGTAAATGGTATTAATAAATAAATGCTAATAAATGGTAATAATAAATAAATGTAAAAGTTTTCTTCTGAGTTTTGAGCATCAACGATATAATTATTAAAATATCAGACATATATTTGCAGTTTTTCGCTGCTGAAAATAAATTAAAATGGAGTTTATATACAATATAATAATTTCAAAATTCAAGTCGGAAATCGTTTTGAGTAGCTATACGTGCAAACCATGTTCAGCTTTCTTTCGAGTTTCAATATGACATCTATTTCACCATTGTCAGTCGGTCGCAAAACATATAATTTCATTTGAATAACTATTGTCCTCTAATCTACTTAAAAACTGGCAACCAGGTAACTTCGAAATCCGCTTATACGAGTCGTGTCCCATTTTTACTTCAACGCAGGAAGATACTTCGTCGGTACACACTGGAATCTTTATTGTTCCGAAAGTACAAACCGCGGATCTAGTCTTCACGATGTCGCATCGTTTCTATGTTAATGCTTATTCATCCGACGAGATGACTCTTCTCCTGTTTCCATTTGCTTGACCCGTTTTTCACGAAAATTCGTCGCCTCGGTTTCGCTGAATCATTCAAAGCGATGAGATGCAACGTGAGACCAACTCACGTATTCCAAATTCCTTGGAAAATTCATCGAGTCTAGAAGCACAGGTCCCACGTCTCTGTTCCTTCTGTCTCGCACCTTAAATTCTTTTTTCCAAAACTACATTGAATTTTTCCAAGTATTATATACTCATAGCTTATTTGAGAACGTTTAATCGCATCCAAGTCCTTCAGACAAGGAGTAAGGGACGCATTTTTTTCTCAAGATTAAGAGTATTCGGAATGAGTCAACGAATCAGGTAGAAAATGCTAGGAACACGTGAGATAAGAGTAATTTTCTTCTACAGAACAATGGTGCTCAACAACTCGCTTCTGAAGCAACCGTCCACATTGTCTTGGAGGACGTTAACGACGAAATACCTTTGTTCACCGAGCGCGAGCAAGAAACTGTACTCGAGGGTGAACCGGTCGGCAGTAAGGTTACTCAAGTCAACGCGATTGATAAGGATGGCACTTTCCCGAACAATGAGGTGAGCAACCGTCTCCAGACTATTTTATTTAACGCACAAAATGCTTCATCTATAGCTACGTGAGATATAGCAAACTTAGACTCCCAAATAACGTGAGTTCTTACAACGCGAATCCCTATAGCGCGCCAAAGATAACGCGACTACTGTTTTCATATAACGCAGTTCTTCATGCAACACGGGAAATAATAAAACACAGGAATTACATGATTTAAGATTGAAATCTGTTTTCGTTGAATTAGAGATTCCTTCCTTCATTGTTACCGGCTTTCGTTTTTGGAATTTGATTCTGCATAATTTGGACAATGACAAATAATAAAGATTGTGAAAGTATTTTTTAATTCACAAAATCTTAAAAAACATAATACATGTACAATTATATTTTTATTAAATTTTCAATTAAA
>NW_017162324.1:659094-659766 GCF_001652005.2 Ceratina calcarata | reverse complement strand
GATTGTGAAAAATTTCCATACAGCACGTTTTTCTATAACGCGTGTACCGCATTATAAGGGAGTCTATTGTTCTAGGGAAATACTATTATTTATTATGCACGTTTTCTATATTTTAGATATCATATTGAATTTTCATTTAGTAACAGGTTTATTTCTGTGTTTTATTCGACGTTTGAATAGTTTTGCGAATATAAAAAAACCGCAAATTGAGGGTTTAATAAACTTCTGATGAAAACGTTTTTGGTAGAATTTTTGCATTGTAACGCGGACAAGTGGATTGATCCTTCATTCAGCACCAACTCTTGACTACCGAATCGATTTGACTGAACTATTAACCGAACTGCAATAGCCAGTTTTCAAATTAGTCTGTAGCTTCAATTACACGCTCTGACTGCTGTGTACATGTATATATTATATGTGTATATGTATAATATACAATACACAATGCATTCATATACGTACCTACAAACTTTCCGCGATATTCAATTGTTGTGCAAATGAACCAATTGCAAACAACTATATTATTACGAGTACAAAAGAGACAATTAATATTCTGGTGCTGGTTCAGAAGAAGGTAAGTCAACAGAAACGATTTCATACACTAGAACTACCGACGTTTTTTATACAATGTATTTTTCTATTTGGTTATTTCATTATTTGGTATTCTAGCAG
>NW_017162324.1:657856-658066 GCF_001652005.2 Ceratina calcarata | reverse complement strand
ACAGTAATTTTTTTTTAAATTCAAATTTTCAGCTATTTTATGTAAATGATTTTCATAATTCTGTCACAATGGTGTATATCGCGAGAATTTATTTCGGCGAGTCGGAGAGTTTTATGAAGGAATGGTTGATATAAACTATGGCGAGGGAATTTAAACTCATGCAAAATGCATGAAATATACCGGCGTAGGTATCGGAGATCGATGATACAG
>NW_017162324.1:653900-657111 GCF_001652005.2 Ceratina calcarata | reverse complement strand
TAAGGTTCATACAGTCTTAATTGTATCGAAGAATAATGTGTTCATTTATTGGTAAATGATCTAGGATTCGGTATGACGGTAACGTTTGTCCAAAGCTCCACCAGGTGGGTGTAAGTAAAGCTTGCATGTATCCTGCAGCTCAGTCGGACAACGCAAACATTCAACAGCGTTGCGAAATCCTCTTGGGACAGTGATTTGTATTTACGTACCTCGGGGTCGAATACAGCGGTGGGGAGAATAGATAGGCGAAACATATCAGTCATCCTGCATCCTCTAGCTCGGGTATAAATACTATAGGTATATCTAAAGTGCATAAGAAATTTCGTATCAGTTACTACGCGTCCTTTGAGTGAAACGTCGCGTTTATCCGCGCTTTTCGTGTATCGTATATCGATTTTACAATGCGATTCATCAATTTCATCTTTAAGATGGAACGTAAGTAGCACTGAAATTTGTTTTGATAAGGCTGGGGTAATAGAGGTTAGGCGAGAATATGAATACGCTTATAATTAATACTTTAACGCATGTAAAACATGTAAACTCATTCACACTGTCGAGCCGGCACTTCTATTACTTGAAATTTAGTTAAGTATTAAGTCCAAAATTTCATTTTAACTCGTAAGACATTTCGAGTTTCTTCATAGAAATAAAGTAATTTTTAAATTATATACTATAACTTACATTCAATTCATTGCATTAAATACAATACAATATTACAATAAAATTACAATTACATTAATTACAATAAAATACATTTAATCAATTACGAAATGAATGAATATGATATGAACAGTAATTTTTTTTTAAATTCAAATTTTCAGCTATTTTATGTAAATGATTTTCATAATTCTGTCACAATGGTGTATATCGCGAGAATTTATTTCGGCGAGTCGGAGAGTTTTATGAAGGAATGGTTGATATAAACTATGGCGAGGGAATTTAAACTCATGCAAAATGCATGAAATATACCGGCGTAGGTATCGGAGATCGATGATACAGCGTCGTTAACTGTGGAAGGAATTTCGGTGCGAGGGATTGTTTTTCTTTCCCGTTTTCCTTTTTTTAATTTTCATAACGCTGTTTTAATTGCGGCGAGATAACGAAGGGTTGTTATTCTGATACGAGAGGTATACGTAGGTATATCACAGAGCGTACAGAACTCTACCAAGGATTATTGGACTCGTATTTCGTTAGGTACCGCGAATCATGATACGGTTGATTCATAACCTTACTGATTTCAACGTGAACGATGTACTTATCTGATGAATTATCTGATGAATGTAACATTGAAAGTTTCTATTCTAAATAATCAAATGTAAAGAAATGTCTGGTCTTTGTCAGTCATAGGCGTATTTTATGAAAGTCTGTAAAAAAAGTTACCACAAAATTGTTCTTGATTTTAAATTTGATGGTCAAAAATTGTTTATTGTATTGTATTTTACACATCATGGAGATAAAAGAATTGAAAATTCGAATAGAGGACGCCTTCCAATATGTACGACATATACCTACGTCAGTGAATTATAAACAATATTAAAAATTTTTTACTTTGAAATTTAAAGTAGAGAAGAATTTCATGATAACTTCTATTTTCAGATCTTCACTGATCCGAAGATGTATAATACGTCTGTGACTGTCAAGACCAAACATTTCTTTATACCCTGTACGATATACTGCTTTTCACTCGAATAGCCTTGGGTATAAATTGACATGTCTATTATATAAACTTAAGAAAGGAATTTTGTTGAAAATTCTTGCTTACTAGTTAGATCTGTTTGCATTGTAAACTAGTAGATGACATTAGTTTATATTGTTGTATGCACTTGGAAAATATGTATAACATGCTTCTGGCTGAGCACATGAATAGCATCAAGTGTTTAGTCGCAGTGACTCGATGCTTTGCGTTTTAGAGAAGAAATATTTATAACAATTCTAAATTTCGTCGTTTTACATATCTGAGTTACGTACATTTACATATGTATGTTATTTTATTTTACATTAAATACAATTTCGTATGAAATAGTAATATAAGATATTCGAGGCTATTCAAATGAACAGCATTGAATGTATAAAGTATGTAATAATTAAATTAGAATATCTGAATAGCGAACAATGCCGGGATCAGCGCTTATGCGAGGGTTGTTAAAATCCTTCGTAATAAATATCATGACAGCGATCAAGTAAATGGATACATTATTCCGGGCGAAAGTTTGTTAATTTCAAGCGGTGAAATTGTGTTTGTCGAAGTCGCGGCGTGCGATGGAAATACCGTGTAACTTTGTCATGACGTGTAACGCCGTTATACTGCAAAATACCGTAATTAAATTTAATTACGCGGGCCCCTTCATGGTATAATTTAAAACGTCGCACTGCACTGTTTCGCACCGAATAACACGTCGCCCCGTAAATGTTCATGACGCCTTATGCAAATGTTCGCCCATTAATATTCATTCGCTGTACTCACCTCTCTAAACATAATATCGTCGACTGAAATTTTTGTTTCGACAACGGCTACCTAAACGTTCGATCTATCTAAATAGTAACAAATGACTATACTTCTAACTTTGAATACCAGAGTGAGATTATTTTTTAAAATACATGAACGAAGTTATGAAAGTAGATTCTAATAGCGGTGCGATAAGACAGTCAATGTTATCCGCAAAATTGGCCAAAAATATGGGACTACACTTTCGTCCTGATATACATAGATAAGATTTTTGGGTCGTCAGGTACTAGGTACCTCTTCGATAAGAGGACAATTGAAACTGGCGTGATCTGGTCACGATTTTATTAAAATATGCTGATATTTAGTACTACCAGTAGGACAAAATAAATGAACAACGTTGTTATAATACCTTTGTTTATAAGCAATTTTATACTCAAAAGAGATTGTTTTGAATGAAATGAAGACCAGAGCACGCCAGATTTAATTCATAAAGTTTGCCTCGAATAATTAAATCCTTTAAAGGAACAGTCGTTTAATGAGATCAGATTTATGATTGTAATAGTGCCTGTGAATTAATTATGTTTGGAACCAGAATTTCGTCGAGTGGTCCACCAGAAATACAATAGTTAATCCTATCATTAATACGCTCATGATTGTTAATAACGTCATCGCTGTTAATTGACTTCTCGTAATATAATTAATTTAATTAATGCCACCGTTGCTGCTCGATCGCCGCAAATGTTATTTAAATGTTTACTCTAAATC
>NW_017162324.1:651061-653309 GCF_001652005.2 Ceratina calcarata | reverse complement strand
TAATATGGCTACGTGAATTGATTTCTTTATTTAACAAAAACTTGCTGTTTCAAAATAATTCGACTTCTGTTTGGAAGTAATTCTTTCGAGCGGTATTGTATGTAGCTGAGAAATTCCTTATACGTCTGAAAATAGAAAAGGAAATCGTGCTTTCGCTTGAATCACGTCTACGCGTTGATTTCGAAACGATCGATTTGAGAGTTCCCCCGTGGTGAACAAAAATAGAGGCGTGATCGAGGTGAAAACGAATATGCGACGTTCGTAAATGGAGTCTAAAAATACGAGTTGAAAAGAATGTAGCGAATGCGTTGAAGTAGATTGACGTTATATTGCGGAAATATTGATGTTTTAAGTAAACTTTCTTCATTAAAAGACTTTTTAGTTGATTTTATGACCGGCAAGGGGATTATAATGGTCTTCGTTTCAACTTCTAGTGAAATGAGGATATTTATAAAACATAGTTTAGATTTAAGACAACTTTTGATCCCGATTATGAATACTGCAACAGTTTAATGAGCACATGGTACACCTACTTAAATTGAGGAAAATCTTCTTTTACATTTGAAAGCCGTTTATATCTGCTTTATGATTTAATCCGCACTTCAGTAAAGAGAATTCTAAATAGGATTTTTATCGAAATAAGTACGAAAGGAACGTGAGACAATTTAAAAAATCATCTTTCCTCTGCAACGAAAATTAATATTCACACTGTTAACATATAGATTTTTCTCTATTTTTTCTATATATTATACAAAATATATTCAAATTTACAGGAATTCTTCGTTGATTTATTTACTTATTGGGTTATTATATGTATATTTATAATTTCATGTTTGAAAAACCCCAAAAGAACTCCTGAAAAATTTGAATATTTCTTATTAGCATAATCTGTTACGGACAATTCCATTGCGATTACTCGCATCAGGAGTCTAGAACGCGATTCCATGCCTGAGAATCTTTGTACATGATTTCAAAGGCTCTATTGGCTGCACACCAATGACACCATTTCCTTTCCCGGTTTCAGAATCCGTTCTCGGTTGCAAATTTATCGGGTCGTCGCGATACAGTACAATACATATTCCTTGGCTGCTACCAATATAGGACATAGAATTTCCAATGACGCGACGCTTCTCCCTGCAAATTACTCCGCACGTGTGCTTAAGGCTCACGCCAATCGGTCACGTTCCCCTAACTCTTCATGGCAACGTTCGTCCATGGCCAAATGTGCCAATTACTCAACTCCATCGTACGAGATTCTATTGAAAACTTGACTACAATATCATAACTGTTCAACTATATGTATTTTGAGTCGAATTTACAGCAAACGTGTATCTTCCGGCTCATAAAATAAAACGAGTTGAACAAAATGTTGGCACGTGAAATTGCTTAATGATTTTTGTAAACGTTTCCTATATGAAAACGTAGGAAATGTATTTTCAATTTGGTTTCACTTTGAAGTCTTATTAAATAGCTTGATTGCTGCATGAATAATCTTGAATTTCACGCCTAGGTGATGAAAATTAAAAAAGTTCTCAAATCTCTTTTCAGAGAAATTCAATTTATCTTTAATTTCCTCATAAATTTAGGAATTATTCAATGCTTTGGTGCCCGTTTGACCGCGATATTCTTCCAATTTCCATTACATCTTCACAGAATGGTAATTCATTAAATTTCCATACTTCGTGGTCGCACTAAGTATGAATAATACAAACCCAATGCATTCGCGTAGTTCAGATTCTCCTATACATATACATTGGATGATACTATTTCTAATAAAAATGTTAAAAAAAATACTTTCATTCGTCAAAGATGTCACATTAAATATTATATCTCAGAATAGAAATACTATAGTACCTTCAATTGATTCAGCAAGCTTTATTGAAGCTGAAAGAATATAGAAAGGAACAGAACGTCTCCCTTCAAGTCAATTGAACAGTTGCTAAGTTGAATGAAATGACAATACCAATAATGGAAATATTTGTAATACATATCAGAGAATGGAAAACAGTTCTGTTGTGCATCACATACGTTTTAAAATAGAGGAATACAGTTTGATAAATGTTCGACATAGAAGTGCATCCTTGAAGTCGAGAGTTGAAACGTGTTTTCTTTGTATAAAGAATTTCACTCAGGTTTTAAGTACTGAATTGTAATTTCGAAATTTCTGAACTCTCCGGTCTTTCGAAACATTGCTACGAGTTTTGTTAAAAATTTTTATTTGTTTAAACGAATTTTTAAAAATTCTCTA
>NW_017162324.1:645784-649931 GCF_001652005.2 Ceratina calcarata | reverse complement strand
ATTGTTTGATCTAATATTAAAAAAGTTATTCTATTTTGTAATGTATCCGAATATTGTATGGGAGTTATTGTACATAATTCTTCATTATTATTACATTATATAGTATTAAACTGAAGTACTATTAAACAATTCCCTGACGTTATTCCACGTGTATAATACGTCTTCTTGTCCGACCGAATTTGTTTAACGTTAAGGTAGGGAATTAAGCCTTTATCCGATGCGCGTTGGAGGGATCGGAACGGAATCCTAGATCAGGCCCTGAAACAGGGATTTAAATTATGCCACGTTGCGTGCAAACCGCGAAGTGATACGAGCAGACGGTCTCGAGGTTAAAGTAAGTAGAATGGAGAGGGGAAGCTTGAAGAGAGCAGGCATGGGTTAACCGTATTTATTGGAACGTTGCACCACTGCAAGTGGATAGCCTAGTCGCGTTGCATTATGAAGAGGGACAGAGACAGAAACGCGGTTAGGTTTGGGGTCGTGTTCCTACCGCGTGTTTCACGAACGGATTCGGGGCTTGCTGAGGGGTTGATTAATTAACAAGAGAGCCATTGCGTCCGGTTTTACCCTGCGTCCGCATTTTGTTCAGCCTCTGTTTCACGCAGCCTTTATTTTCCTGGGAATACTTTATGCTTATAAGTCTGATCTATTTTTTTGCAATTACACAATCCGATTAACTAATTTATGGGAGAAATAATTTATGCTTATACACAGTACTACCTCTGTTCCGTAATAATAAGTAGCAAAAGAAAATAAATATAGAATGCAATATTTATTATGAAAAAATCTAGATTAAATTCAACAATAAATTAAAAATGTTACTACTAATTTTTATTTTGAGTGTTCAAATAGTTTTTGAATTTTTCAATAATTTTGTTACTGCATTTTAAACTTGTATTCCAAATTGGCTACGTTTCAATAGATTAGATTACTAGTACAAAATTCGATTTGTTATCTTTCATTTATTTGCTTAGAGCTGCGGCTTTTATAATCGAACAGTAAATCACGCGAATCGTTGACTTTGATCACTTCACTCATTGATCTTCGTTATAATATTTTTCACCACAGTTCGTTTATTCTACATCACTATTAATTAGCTGGACGGTGACATAAAATAGTACTCGACATGGCCATTAATTAGTAAGAGGATTGAAATGCGTGTTGAATAAAATCTCGGGGTGGGATATTTTAATTAAAATTTAACGGAAACGTATCGATGCGCCGGCTCGTGTTTCGCGGTTGGACGTGCATATATACACATTAGTTAACGTCCCTTTCATATACATCTGACGTCGTTTTCTTTTTTTTTTTACACCAGAATTGTAGAGGCACGATAAATCATTGGATTAATCCTTTTACCGCCAGGAAACGCGCATTCACAAATGTAAAAATGATAATATATTCTTCATTTCCACTGAGTACGTAAAAAAGAAAGGAGCATTGTAAAAGGAATAAAAATAAGTAAAATAAAGATAGTTATAATTCAGCTTTAACTGACACAAAGATTAACAGAAAATACTTTGTATTATATTTAACGTCGAATGACTACATTCCAAATAATTCCAATTATAAAATAAGTAATTGAAATCGTAATTGAAAAAAATGCCTCCCTTGCTGTATCCAAGCTTGTATGTTCTGTTAAACAGTGATTACATTTCATGCATGGAACACAACAGCACGGGAATCACAATCTGTACATCAAATACGTAGAAATGTGAGTAACTGAAATGTAACAAACGCTCAAGCATATAACTTACACGCACAATCATGATTATTAAACGCCAGCACTCTAAGGTTTCCCTTAAAGCAAATTGTACCTCACTTCGCACAGAGGAAATGGAAGCACGACGTGATTTCATGAGCGCGAACGCCGAGGATCGTTCATTAACGATGCAATTTAAATCAGGCGATGTGTACGTGTCGCATTCTACAGGGCACCATGAATGATTTAGCATAAACGCCTCGGGTACTCTGCCTTGTTGAACCACTACGGGTTCGAACTTTCGCATATAAATTGATAATCCGCTTGTTTGTACGCAGAATACGCATCGCGCATGACATCGCAAACGATACCGATCATTAATTTTCCGCTGGCGTAAATAGTTGCATATAAATAACGATTGACAGCTGAATAAATTATTAACACTTGACTTTGTTTGTGCTCTGATTGAAACGAACGACAATCGTAATTTGTGTCATCGAGATTAATACAATTTTCATAATACCGATACTTTATGAAATCTAATTTGCTCTTTCTGGTAATCAAAGGTAATCAAGTAATTGTAGGGCAATGAAATGGGGTGGAAAAGAATTTTATCTAAAATTTCTAATTCAAAATTTAGCAAATTGATTGCGATCTCGACGTTTGTGTTAAACGTCGCACCGGATAATAGCATCATCCGGAAGCGGTGAATTCGGATCATGTGAACGCGATATCGGTGTTATGCAAATGCGACTGATGAAAGTTTTAAGTCGTTGCGCATGCGAAGACACGGGGAAAGGGACGTAGTCGAGAATTGCGACTAAGTGGAACTCTCTTCGAGGACAAGTGTTAAATTGCAATTATGCTAAATCGTAGCCAGCGGCGCGATGATGGCGGGAACAGGAACAAAGCGTCAGGCTGCACTTAGGAAAGTCGTGTTAACGATACGTAGTACCGCGTCGTAAAATGTCCCCAGCGAGCGTTGTTGGACCTGGTTGACGTTTAGTCGACCGTGCTGTCGACAAATCGTCGCCTGTAATTAACTAATTGCAGCCCTCGACCAGATGATTGTAAAGCGAACGATCAGTCGATGCTGCGTCGTTTACGGTCTGCTGCGATCTTTATCATTAATCATGCTGACAGAATAGTTTGCCAAAAATTATAGCATTCCTTTAAACGTAAATGTAAATAGTGATTTATGCGATTTATAAGTCGACCAATAGTAAATAATATTGGTGTTGGATTCTGAGCACGGAAGCTACCGAACCGTAAGTGAAACGGCATCCATCAACCCAAGTTAGCTGACAGACCTACGGGAATCGGATTGCATTGACCAGGAACTGTGACTCGCGTCTCTTGACGTAGCCGCGACGAAAAAGCAACGGAATTGGACGTGAGACGAGATCCGCGGAACGAAAGCTCTCTCGCGCAGCTCGTACGGAATTACTTTATACGAAGTCGACCCGAATCGAGCTGCTTTCAAGCCCGAATGCTATCCCATTAACGTTAAGACCTCGGCCCGTTGCGTCGAGGAGGGCTCAGAGTTATGGGAACCTCGTCTTCTCTTTAAATACGCGATTATACGTTCATTATTAAATTCACACGGCTGTACCTTTTTTCAAATTTAAATTAAATAAATGCACGTGTGAAGTGACCTTTTCAAGTGAATAAATAACCTATGCTTCGGATATTTTCGTAAGATTCTTCCATTAAAATGGACATCAGTAAAGTAAAATTTCTTTTAATATCATTTTCTGAAATTTATAATGGATTTCCTATAACAATTTTCGTAGATGTAATCTATTTGACTTGAATGGCAAGTGGCCATATTTGTCTGATTGTGTCCTGGTTTAAATGTAACTTTACATTCGTGTTTACGGTTACCCTCATTTCTAGCGGTCAACTGCACACGAAGGGAAGTCAAGTAGACGCTAGAAATAGTTTGCTCATGAATTTCGTACAACCCTCCCGGGAATTTTCTACAATATGCACCCGGTCTTTTCGAGCCGCTTGAAAATCCCAGAATATGGATATTAGAACGCGGTAAGAAACCAACTCAATCGTAAATAAAAGCGAAGTGTGTATTTCTAATGTACGCGTGCATCACGAAGGGTCTCCGTAGTTGAATTTGAAATTCAATCATGTCCATAAAATCGAGGGAGCGTCGTTCTTGTTTCGTAACAGGTGTATCGGACGCGGATCTACCGATGGTAAACTTCACCGAGTCGAAGTTTACACGGCTTTCAGCGAGAATTGAAATATATGTAGACCTCGGAGAATTCACCGCAAATGTTGCATAAAACTCGTGACCGTATCGACGATACGCGTTCTTCTGATTGAATGACCTCGTTTACATCGTTCTTTTCCTTACTGGGAGGTTCTTTCTATTTCTTTCTATTCTATTCATTTTAAGGATGTATTGGCTATATAGTCAATCCCAAAAGT
>NW_017162324.1:622391-644029 GCF_001652005.2 Ceratina calcarata | reverse complement strand
AACACGTAGCTATTTATTATTAGCATTATTCTTCCGACGTCTGATTTCTTTTTAATTATAGGAAATGCGTTTTTCTAAGGTACATAAACTTTTGTGATTGACTATATAGCAATACATCCTTAAGCAATTGAAGATCACATTTCTAAAACTTGAGTCCCCTCAATCAGGCAATCTTTTTAAAACGTGCATTTTTTTAAAACGTTATATAATACGTTCCTTGGGTGGAACTAAACGAATGTACGCGCTTTGAGGATTACCTCATATGAGGATTACCACTTTATTTGAGAATTTAAGTCCTACGTCATTTTGTTCGTTCAAAGGATCCGCAGGATTTTCGTTCCTGCGTTTGATAAATGTAAAAAGACAATAATCTGGTTAATACCATCTGACACACAGAAAGAATATGTAGACGAAGTATTTTTGCATTCTGCATTCTGCGGTTTTTTTATTGTATTTATTTAATAAAATAACGAAACTAGGAATTGATCGAAGTCCTGATATCATCGGAAGTCTAATCAATATTGCAGTGGGAATGACAGAAACGGATGTGATAAAAAATACCAAGACCTTTGCTTAATTATGGTCATTTAATCATTCGGGAGCGCGTGTAGTAGTGGTACCCACCACATGTCAGGTAAAGTAGATCTACGCGCAAAAAGATTGGGGAGAGCGACGCTTTGAGAGCATGGTCTAGCTGTTACTGAGAAAACATTGTTTCCATCCACAAAACCGGTGGATCCGAGTCAAAGAGGAAGCGTGCGGCTCCCAGTTTCTCCTTTCTTCCGTGTTTGCGTTTTCATTGGCAAAGTCGAAGAACACGCTGGAAACAAAAACCGGGAACAAATTAGGGCGCGTTTCCTTCTGTCCCACGAGGATTGTCTACGCAGAAAGCAGCGCCCGGTGCATTTACAGAAGAAATTTAAATTTTCAGCTCTAATTTCCAAACTCGGCTCTCTACCTGAGTATTGTGTCAGGGATTACCGGAGATAATTGAAACGGAGATTTCGTCTAATTGAAAATAAACCCGTGGAAACAAGATTCATAGTTGTACCGTTATTCTACTTTGCGCAGAGTTCAATGAAGTTTCTATAACGATCACAAATTTGTCTTGTAGTTGCACAATGAAAATTAACAGGCTTGGTACTTCGCTTCTAATTTGCGCACAATAAAGGAGATCATGATTTTAATTGAAATGTTTTTAAGAATCTTAAAGGAAATTAACCCTTTCTCGAAGGATATTAGAAAAAAAATGAGATTCATTACAGAAAAATTTAGCAAAAAGGACTAACAGAACTTAAAAAAATCTTATTTCTTCTACTGTAAAATCTACTAATCCTTTGGTTACACATTCATGCTATTCAATCAAAACGTCGAATTGTTTGTTAGGGTTTTTGATAAATACAGTTGCACACTGAAAGAAAGGAATATTTTTGATAAGACGGCATTACGTATTGCACCGAAGCACGTGTTTTCTGCTGTTTCAGAACGTACGTCAGTTAAACATTTCAAACGGAATTCTGCGAACTTAATTTTAAATAAATTTCAGAGAAATCTTGCTTGCGTATATTCCTTTCCGCTGAAATTGATCGGGAATAAATTAACGATTTAAGCCTCGTACGCATAGTTATTGCTTTCATTTTGCTTTTCCGATGCATATCGCGAAACCGATTTTAATCAAACTTTCGACAATCAGAAACCGATATCAATTGGAACGCCTCGTTCCTTAATGCTCCGATTCTAACCGATATCAATTTATAATCATGACATCTCTTCCAAGTATTGCTAAAAATTCTACGAACACGAAATATTCGACGAGATTAATCGGCTTTAAATGAAATAAATCTTATAACGCGTTTACACATTATTTTTTGTTCCGCTTCAGTTTTCCCGATTCACGTGGAGCTTGATGCTTCGTTACGTGAATCAGAAACGGAAACCCGAGAATGTTTTCGCGAAAAACTGCGAGCTATCGATTCTATCCGACTATACAATGCGTACGTGATGACCTGAAAGCAACGCAACATTTGCACGGCGAGAAAGCCAGATGAGTCGCTGATATGCTCACACGAACGCTCACCCTTTACCTAACAATTTTTTTCCTTTGTGCCTTGCGTCATTTCACGGTTTGATTGGCAGGCTTGTTTCAGCAATAAAGATTTCGGTGCAGTAACGTGACGTGTATGTATGTATGTTCTATTAGCCCTTGAAGGGCCGTGTTGTTACCGTTTCATGAAATTTCTTTTGAACACCGCTCTCTGTGTACGAAACTCTTTTCCAATCGAGAAAAATTCAATTCAACACGTTTTATTAAAAAGAAAAATCTGCGTTTGACTAGTGTCCCTCCAGGGAGTGACTGGACACCGGAGTCATGATTTCTGATTAACTGCGAAAAAACAAATACGGAAATACGGAAATAAGAATAAAGCGAAAATGTGAATATACTCCTATTTTATTACATCAGGATTCGATCATTATAGTAAACTCGTGGAATAAATATTTATAAAATATAATGTAACATTATTTTATTATTTTTGATCTATCCTTAAAAGGGATACTGTTTTTATAATTAAACGTAGATAATAGACAATAAAATTCTTTATTAAATGAATTAACAAATAAACAATTTTTATAAGATATATATAATATTTTTTATTTAATATAGTAAATTAATTAATGAAATAAATTTTTATATAATATATAAAATGACGACGGAAATTTATTTGTATACAATTTCAATTATAAGAGTAGATTTATGAGTAACAATAAAGAATAAGGTTTACTCTATTCTTATAAAAAATTATTGGAAATGCTCACCACTGTAATGCATACACAGGAGTACTTCCTGAATTTAATTTTCGTGGAAGCTTTCCAATGTATTTTCCGTTTTTAATTCTTCGAACGTTAAAATATGATACTCACTTTTAATTAGGGAAGATTTGTGCTGCTTCGGAATAAACTTTTGGCTTGAATTCAGTAATAATCCCCTGCAAAGCTTTTCACATAAAACAAATGTAATTCTACTATTTTTTTGGTACTGAACACGAATATAACAATGGTTTTATATAATATAAATTAATTAACAATTTATATAATATATACGTGTTCGACTTCGAGATTTTTTCATATATACAATCACTTCTTCCACGGTTGTACCATCAATACTGGGACACCCTGTATACATATATTAATTAACCGATTATCTCGCGCGTCGTCGAAACGCATTTTACGCGTCACTGGGAAAAATGATACCGGGGCATTATACGTATACAAGCTCGTATATACAAATCCGGTTTGCCTGGAATACGATTGTCCCACAGACGAGCACAAAGGCAATGAAAAGGTTGCGTCAACGTGGTGCACGTTGTTCAACGCGCCCGGGGGCGAACTTGTCGCGAAACTTTCAGACGGACGTGTACAATTTCGCGTTTATCTCTGCTCCCACTTGCCGATGAAGTTACTGTGCTCTGATATGGGTGCACCGACTGGAATTCGAGAAAGAGAGAACCGGACAATCGGAGATCCTGGGAGAGAACACGGCGGAACGAGAGAGAAACGAAGCCGTAGGTGGAGAGGGCCGGTAAATAGAGAGCAGGTTAATGAGCCAACGAGAATGGCAGGGATGCGAAGAATACGGGGAAAAGAGAAAAATGAGCAAGTAATCAACGCTCGGGGAGGGTCAATAGACAAGCGGAGGATAGAGAGTTTGGGAGTTAAAAGAGGGAGGATAATGTCCGGGTGGGTAAGAAAAACATGGAAAATCTGCAAACCCTAACGTACGAAAAATGCAGGAATCGATTAACACTAAAATTACCGACACTTCTTGTATACTTGCTCCGTCTCCAGTAAATATGACCGGTACTTAAAAAAGATACTATTTTTTTATTATTAAACGTAGATAATAATCGATTAAATGATTTAATAAATAATAAACAACTTTTATAAAATGACAATACATTTTTATATATTTTCAATTATTATTATTAACTTGAGAGAATTAAAAATGTATGGAAGTTTGTTGTACGAAAGTATGGAACCGATTTATTTGACGTAGGTTTAGTATTAAATTTGAGAAAGGACAACGACCGTAAAGGTAAGAAGAACTTCACGGCAACGATCCTTGAATTCTGATTGCGATTGTATTGTTGCTCTTTTGACTTCCATTTCGTCTAGTGATAACGTACGACATTATCAGCTTTGCGCGTTGCATTGTCCGTGGTTATATTTACGAGCTGGAATCTCGGTCGCGGAGCAGAATTCTCACTTAGCCGCTATCTTTTTCCGTGTCTTGTTGGATGATCAGTGAGAATGTAAAAACACAATGAGCTTTGCCAAATGTATACCGAAAAATGCTGTTTCCGTATTCCAAACAAATGTCGATTATAAACTCATCATAAAAATGTTGGTGGTCCACCTAAATTTAGCCACCTAAACATCTCATCTTCAGTTGCAATGATAGAGAAAATATCTTTTGAAAAGAATTTTTTCTGACTTTTGAACATTATCAATATAATTACTAGCGATTATATGGGAGAAAGAAAGAATTTTATGATCAAGCAAGCAGGAAGGGAGATGTATGAATGATGGGGAAAGATAGAAAGAGAGTAAAAGAGAATTCAGAGGGAAGCGAATTGCATAAAAATAGTAGAGATGAAATCTAAGAAATGTTTTAATTGATAAAAGGGAAAGGTATAGAATAAGATTATAACCCGAACCAATTTAGTTAATTATCAGTAATTAACGATTAAGTTTTCAAACTTAAAACATGAAACTTAGATATCTGCAGCTTTTCATTCGTCGCTGCTAAAACTCACAAATATCGGAGGAAATGAATTCTATATTCAATAGAACAAAATGATATGAGGAAAAAGCTCTTGCAAAGCAATCATCTTTTGATACTACTTGCACAGTATACAAAATATTTTTCCTATAATAGCAAATGAAGGAAATATTTAGTTGGCTACATTTAGGTGTACCACCCTGTATAATTTGTTATACGTATGTGCAATGCTTAATTAATTGTACAAGGCATTGTATAAATATTCAAACCAGCAACTGCCAATAGTAGTAATCAATTGTCAAAATAAATAGTAGTGGAATCAGGGTTAAAAAATATCATTGAAGATTCCTGCAGTGAAGTAATCGAAAAAGCTGTGAAATTGTTTTCTTTATAAGCTCAAGGCACTTCCAGGTTACTCGCTATCCTTTCCCACTCTCACCGTTCGTTTCCTAAGAAGCTCTGAAACGCGATAATGCTTGTCGTGCATTTTTACGCGTGTCCCTTTGTCTGCGCACGGCTAAAGAAGTGAAAGAAAAGCGGGAAGGGAACACGTCCTCTTTTTTATCCTTGTCCCGCTTGGTGTCGAGGGCGTTATATTACAGACGTGATGTTCCGCATAGTCGATAGCAACCCGGATTTCCGGCTTTTCCTTCCTCTTCCACTTTTCCTCCCTCTTTTTCTTTACAACATTTTTTGACGCTCCAGGCTGCTCGTCCTCCTCCGAGCAACGTTCTTTTAGCTCTGCTTCTTTCTTGGCACTGTTTTGTTTTTCTTGTCACTTGGGAAATTCTCAAAATACATATTTCGTTCTCAAACACAAAATCATTCGTTACTTTGTCATATTTGTAATATCGAATTATAATATCAATGTAAGATCATAAAAAATAATCACCAGTCCAATTTTTACTGATAATGTCTTAACAATATTGTTATTTGTTTCCTAATCTCAGTGTAACATTAAAAAATCGTAATTTGTTTCCTAATCTCAGTGTAACATTAAAAACTCAAAATCGGTAGAACACTGGATTTTCGAATTGAAAAGTATCACATTTGATAGGGGAAATCATGCTGAGAAAAATGGTTGTTGGTTCATCTCGATTCTTCAATCCGTTCCAAAAATTTTCCAACTTAATCTCCGCGTAGGTGAACCTACTTTCGTTCTGAAGGGATTACTTCCTTGGACCTTCCAAAGGTGTCTAGACAGATTTAGTAGGCAGATCAGTAACTGGGTCAAGGTGTGAGGAAGAAAACGATAGAGGCGTCGAAAAAATTATACCCGTCTTTACACGATATCACCAAAACGAAGAATCATACTAATTGTAAGATGAATCAACTGAAATTCTAGAAAGGAAGCTTCATTGCTTCTTGCAGTTAAACACCTGTTTTGTTATTTTTATTCATTATGAAGTTATAAGTAATTAAAATAGTATTAAAGAGAAAACTGCTTTAAGTACGATGCATCTCATTACGATTATTGTTTAAAAAGTTAAGAACAATTGAATTTTCAATTTTCATTCGTACATCAGTTTCCAAGGGATAAGAAGCTAAATATTAGGGAAATCCTGCATATTTCGTGTACCTCCAACATCGTTATGAATATTGGCCGGGAAGCAAACAAATAAGGGAGCATTTTCATAAGAAGAATATCTCAGAAAACCATCGTTTTCTCAATATATTTGTCAGCAAGCAGTTTCTGTAACAATGGTATGTGCCTGGGGCCAGCTACTATCCGGAACAATTACGCGTACCTGTATGTATGCGAGCATCAGATAATTTCGGATTGTATATCGGCTGTATTACCTTTGGCAAACGGTTTTCCAGAAATTCTGTGGAGAAGTTGTAATTTGGGGATGTAACGATGATCGCGTCGATCTTGAACGCCGCGTCTGATTCGTTTCGGATTATCTGCTTCAATGTATTCCAATCCCAATCGGGGTCGAGTTTCCCAAATTGGAGCATCGCGGTTTCAACTGCGATTCTTGCCTATTTTCTGATTCCGCGTAAAAAATCCAATCGACGAGTTGGCAATGTATTAACGTCTCTGGTACGAGAATAAATGTTTCATTGAAATTAAATTGAATGTAGTATACCAGTTGTAATTAATTAAATTATGCCACTAAAAATAACGTAATGTTCCATTAATGACATCACAGTTATAGAAACGCTGCAGCATAGCAATAGCTTTTGCCTGGAATAAAATATTTTTCGAAGATTGTTAAAAAGATAAGGATCTCTCTAATTATAACATTTTTGTTTTCTTAAGTGTTTTCTAAAATTTTTAATGTTTTATAAGTTCAGTGAAATTTTGTTTGAAACTTCAGAACCAGTGTTTTTCTTAAATTGTTGAAGCTTTATAAGTCCAGTGAAATTATTTGATGTTGAACACATGAAACGATTTTGAGAAAGCTTTATCAAGAGCCATTTATTAATTTCTAATTCAATGTTTTTTTTACTTTAAAGAATGTAGAAATCCTTTCGACGCGGCGCGCGTAGCGTACTCGGAAACACACTATTATTCCCGGCTCTTAAATCTTTCACCCCCCTCTCGCCCGTTCTTTAGATCCATCGTTCATACCCCAACACTTTACACAGCACTTCACTTTGCCATAGCCAGCGAAGGTTCGTATTTCGCGTTTAACGTAGCCCACGGCTGTTTCCTCGTACGTTACTCCAAACAATTATTCACGTTCTCGTAACCGAATACGCGCTAAACAACAATAAATCTGCGTTACAATCGATACGGTCCTAATAGATCAAATAATAATTGCTGCAAGTTATCGTAAATCCAACTCGAAACAATGGACTTTCTTTCATAAACAGAGAACTCTGACAAAACACGAAAATCATTCTTCGCAGTTTACTCTCTCTGATTTTTCGATCTGGATTCGCTTTCATTTACAAAGAGCCGTTTATAAAGAACGCATTAAACCTATCCTTCACAATTTTTCAATCCGACGAGAACAAACTTCGTTTCATTCGTGATAAGAGGAGAACCACAAAAAGCTAACTTTCTGTTAATAAAAAAAAAAGAGAATCTTCACGTTCATTCCTTTCTTCTATGTAGTATTAATTAAGCGGAACAATGGAGCATGTTTCGTGCGTTTTTTAATTTCCCGCATACTCGAATTTCCTTTCGAAATTTACTTTTTTTATTGTTGAATTTCTTGGTTCCTCTATAACGTATGCAATTATACGTACCGGAATTCGTTTCGCGATAATTGCACCGTGCAAAAATTAATTATTTAATTGCCTGTTTGTTGGCTGCCGATCGTTTCGAGCCAGTCTACTACTAATCAATCTGCGACAGTAATTTGCGGAAGTATTCGGAACATGCAGGGAGCATTCGAATCGATCGGCAACTGGAAACTAGTCACACTAATCCGAATAATTGGCGTTTTATTGAAAATTTAAAATTAATTCCTCCTCGACGGAGATAAAATTATTGTACACACTCGTTTAATTAGAGGGCACAAATAAAAATAATTTATTTCGCACTGAAGAATTTCGAAACGAATCGATATCAAATTATTCTCGTTGTAATCTTGAACAGAAATTCTGTTGGACGCTTGGCTTTTATTCGATTGAAGCCTCCCTTATGCATAATAAAATATTTAAAGACAAATAACGATTCGCTTTTTTCACTTGTGATATTTTACATATTTTTGTACATTATGTGCAGCGTTTCTATGTATTTTCCATAGACACAGTTTTTTTGCAGATGCATAAAGTCCACAGTCTCCTCATTACTAAGTACCGACAATATGTATAAATGTACGTATGCAGGCCATACGGATGGAACGTGGCAACTCATGATTATTAGTACCGTATCACACTGTATAATCAACGTATGCAGCCGGATTAACATTTGATGCGTTCAAATGGTTGAAACGGTAACACGATGCCCGCGCAAGGATTTAACCGAAAACGTAATGCACTCACGAATTCTCGGAGCAGAACGAAATTGCAAAATATGAAACGTTCACTACCCAGAGAAATTTTTCGTTACTGTCTGACCATCCATGATAACGAGTAAAAAAAATACACTTCCTGTTCCTAAACGAAATCGTCGGTAATTGTTAGCAATTGCCGTCGTTCAGTGAATACAAAATTAGAACTCGGAAACTATATTCGTGAAGCACATCATTCGATTTTGTGGTCGCCACTGTTGAATATGAAAGCACAATTGTCATCCAGCGAATAATATATGAATTTTCATTCGAAAATACCAACCATAACTATTAATGTTTCAAACTTGTCCGGTGCATAAACATAAATCTAAAACAGTTTTATAAGAGACATTTAGTATTAAACAAAAGTTAAGTTTTCTTTCCCATAGTTATGATAAGGAAGAGTGATAAGACCGATTTAAAGAATTTATATAGTTCACTTTTGAAGGGACCCGCAGAACTTCTCCCGTTACGATTTCTTTTCGCGGGCAATAAGTAAAATTGAAATCCTGACACGAAATTCTAGACGGTATAAATCCTCGATGGGATTACCCTTTGACACAGATAAGAGTGCGTTTGAATTTATACGTGCTTTACTAGCGCGCTGTAGATAATATGTGGGAAGGTGAGCGTGAGTACTGTATCATTCTTCTTCGAAATTCTCTGAGATTTATTCAATCCGACTCTGTACAAAGCGTCTTATCCTTTTATGTATTATTTATAACAGCGTTACATTTTTCAATTCTAAGCGACGACGACTGATTTCCATTGAGAGAATCGAATTCCATTATAATAAACATAATAAAAATTTCACTTTATCGTATAAGTATTTCACTTTATTTTTAACAATGTATTACAATTATAATGTAATTTCTATAAAAATTTCACACGATAGATTTTTTTGTCTATGCCTCTTCCATCAACAGTTTTTTGATTTCATCAGGATCTATGATCGGCTCATGACTTTGGTCGTCACAGGACATCAGCATACAAGCTGTTACACGTGCATTTTGTGGACACGGGCACATAGTGTCACATCCGTTATAAATAAATGAGCCTGGCGAGCAATAACGGTGATCTAAAAACAATTCACCAAGTAGCTATTTATTATAAAAGTCGCCGACTAATCACTTAATATTAAAAAGTAGAAGTTATGAAATTTACGTCTTGGCCGAGCTTCTACGAGCTGCACGAGAAACAGCGAGAACAGAATGATGAACACTTTGACAGACATGTTACTCCTTTCGTTAGGTCGTTCCTACTGACCAATCTGACCATTCAGGCAATGAACTCTGAACTGACTGTATACAGGGAGTCCTAGAAAAAGTGTCAAAGCCGCAGAGAGGTGATTCTAACAATAATTTCATTTGTCAAAATGCAAAGTGAGCAATGAAAACCATGGTGTTCATTTAACATTTTATTAAAGAAAATTGTTGTTCAGAAACACTTCAAGAATCACCCTTTTTCGGCTCTAACATGTTTTCTGGGACACTCTGTATATACCACAGTTCCCATCCCCGACCTGTTTATCGTCGACCTTTCAAGATATCGTCCGAACGTACTATTTTCGTACACACAGACCTTACTAAAAAATTAAACGTATTCGTTTATATAATATTAGTGGAAAACCGCTCATAAATAACTCGAGTGAAAATCATTAAGTAAATACATCGATAGCTTCTATTCATGTAAAATTATTTTAGAGAAGTATTTATTTCATACAAAAATATCTAAAAAATGATTATGTATGATTTTATTTAAAATTCATTACATTTCTATTACAGCAAGAATTCAATGCGATTCTAATCCAATCTGTGCCAAATTGAATCGAATTATATGACAATAAGCTTGTTACACTAATAAACTTCTCGAGGCTCAACGAGTAACCGCGGGAATTCCTTACGGTTTAGTATGGTTCATTTTCAGCATGAATCAGTCTCTGCGTGTCTAATGAACCATAAGCGAATTTTTCCATTCACACAATAATGAAATAGTCCAGCTCCGAGCGTTGCCCAAAAAAAGGAGAAAAACATGAAAGGAACCAACATGGAAAGGAACGAGAAAGAAAAAAGATACAATGAAATTCGCGAATGGAAAAGGAACATTCCCTTGATCCGGATAATAACCGTATAAACGGATATCCATCGATCCGAATATTTCCAATGTAGAGAGTCCAAACAATCGCATTTTATTCGGCAGCGGAATACGAGCATTCGGAAAGAAAAGGTCGGCGGTATTAAAAAAAAAGCCCGGATTATTTCCAGTGACCTATATCCGCGGTCTAAACAGTCGGGCGCATCGACTGCACCCAGTATCTTGCATAAAGGCGAGGCTGCCGGACGAAATAAAAAGACAGAAAAGCCTATATACTGAGGCGATGCAAATCTAACGATTTCGCTTGGCTTCGAGATCGAGTGAAAACAATGCAAACCTATCTTTCACCTTGTTGTCATACGCATTTGAAACTTTTGAAACAGTCGACAAACGATTTCAGATTGCGCTGTTTCGTTCCCGATTGAAAACGGGCCGCACATCGTGCCGCGACCCAGGCTGGAATTTACGCTGGGACACGCGACCGGTTCGGCGTCAGGCGAATCACAGTTTGTTATCAGAAGCTACACGCTCTGTAGAACGCACCGAGAAATAATAGACGAGAGGGCGGATGGAAATTGCTGTGAAACTCAATAGATATGTATGGAAACTCGGACAAGCCAAAATGATTAAATTTTACGAGGCCAATTGTAACTCTATGTCCTTTTCTCTCAAATTACGGATTTTTAAATGAAATCTAGAAACAATTGGTCACACCATTAACTTTACTCTTGAGGTTTAATCTGCTTTCATACATATATTATGCATTTCGTAACCTTCATGAATATGTAAAATCCGTAATAAGTAATAATTGTAATTTCCAAGCTTCAAACCGTTTCAACAGTTTCACCTTTCTGTGTACTTCATTAAATATAAATGAAAATATGCATTACTCGTTATTTGATCTAGTGTCCATGTACATACTGAGCTGTCAGTGAAGTGTTACGTTAATCGTTATACTCTAGCAATGGAATTTCCAATTGCACTAGGTATTTCAGGAATTTCTGAGCTAATTGATGGATTAGCGCCCTAATAGAGATTGACTCATTTGTATAACAGTGATTTATATAATAAATCTGTACCACTTTAACAGTCCTAATATTAGAATATTATTAAATTAGAATAATTAATTACATTAACCGAACGGATTTCCTTTGCAATTATTACTTGAAAATAATTCCATTAATCATTGCATAACGCTTTTACTAGTTTCAACATGTGGAAAGTTAATTAACACGTTCCGTGCCACGTGTACCACCGGTGGTACACGGTAAACTTGATCGTCAGGCCACGTGTACCACCGGTGGTACACGCAGTCATATTTATTTAATGCGCTGAAAACATATATTTTATTACAAATATAATTCTGTAAACTATATTTCTACCTAAAAAATGAAGCATTATACAAGATGCAGTAAAGAACAAAACACATAAGTTTATTTAATTGTTATATATACAATAATTAATATTGTGTGATAATATATCGATCTTTAATCAAAATATCAAATGGCCTGAACGACAAGTCAGACAAAAATGGCTTGGCACGGAACGTGTTAAGTGCCTACATCTCAAACAAATTTTTCAAAACGTTTTACCAAATGCGTTTCACGTCGATTCTTTTTTTACAATTGAAACGTTCAACGAACTCCTGTGACGTACTTTTCATTTGTGAGTCCAGCATTTAAATCTATCTAGAATTAACGTTTTTATCTCGATATGATCTAAACGTTATCCGCTTTCTCTGAGCGACAAGGCTCACAACGGGCATAATAGGAGGGTACGAAGCTGTTTCTTCGGTTGGCGTTGATACCGGCAGCTTAGAGGCCGATGAATAACGCGTTCATTAGCGCTTCCCTTTTGTCTCATTGTCGGTGGGGGACCTTTTATTGGCTGATACGGCTCGATACTCCCCTCCGCAAATACTTTCTTCCGGTCCGGTCGGCGTGATTGAACGAACGTAAACTCGCCGAGAGGGAAAAAGCATTCCGAACTCTCTACGGTTTAATCGAGTCGAAACGAGTGGGAAATTAAACTCGACGTATGCGAGCCGATTTATTCTGGCTTCTCTGTATGATCGGTTCAAATACTTTTTTTTATTAATTTCGTGAAAGAATGCACTTCTCTGGATTAAACGATTGCATCCAGAGAGCAATCTCTATTGGAAAATACATTAATTCCTATATTATTTATTCAAAGACATGTGAAAGAATTTTATAATACTTATTATTTATTATCGTTATAGTCGTTTATATTGATCTATTTCGTTTCTAATTACTCCAATATCAAGTATATTATTCAAGACATTCGATCCCTGCATAACCGAGTAGTCGACCGAAGACTAAAGTAGGCCAATTAAGGCAAAAGACAGTCGAATTACATATCGATCGGCGTACAGCCGTTTGCCATTTGGGAACTATATACCATCAGAATACCGTCGCGATAATAGTGGATCACACGAGTTCACAGAAATCTGCAAAAAGTAGACTTGAACCAAAAAAACTGGCACCGTAATTAACTAATTAATATAACAATATTATACAGGGAGAAGAGACAGAGAAAATTAATAGACTCACAGAATCCCAACTATCTCATTTCTGGACCAGATTTCCTGACCCCGTGTTCATCCACGTACTAGTTGAAATAACGCGAGGCAGCATTTTGATGAAAACATTGCGGGTGATTTCAAGGTAGCTTCGGCTAAATAGGGTGCTGTTAGGGAAAATGGAAAAAAAAAACAGCAGCAGCATTCGTTTGCGAGAGGCGTGAGAGGCTCTCGTGATGCGCGCGGATAGTCTGGTACGCGAAAGCGGGTCATAGGGAATGTTAAACGTGGTACTGGTACTGCGCCCGGCTCTAACAGCCGCGCCGCGGCGGGGTTGTGAATGTGCACTTGGAAACTCGGCGGCTCGCACGCCGAGTTGGCCTCGTAACCGTCACGACTTAATGGTACTTGTCCAGTTGCCGTTATTAATTGTCATTGTGACGCACGCGAGGCAGCATTAACAACGGCCGCGTCGGATGCGACCGGTACGTCGAGCGCACCGTCGAAAATGATATTTTCCAACTGGTACCGCACCGCGCCCGAGATTGCGCCATTAAGCGCAAAGGTGCTAACTAGCACTGATCGCGTGACGATAATTGCGTTGTCGGTTTTACCCGAGACACCGCGCCCGCTGCGTTGCTAATTTGATAGTTGCCTATTGCTACGCTCCCATCACTGCGGCTGTATCAATAGCCGCTTGACGCAGGATCTCATCGATGTACAGGGTGTCCTAACAAAAGGGTTAGACTCGAATTTGTAGTCGTTTCTCAGTTCTCAGCTGCTTGGTTTTGGATAACATAAAGTTACATTTTCAGTGTCTTCGGTCATTGTGGTGGGCTTACTCACCTCAATAAAATTTTAAAAAGTGTTAATGAATAATATGTAATGAGTAATGAAAATGATGGTAAGTGTTAATGAATAATGAAAATCGAGAATACATTTCATTTCATGAAAAGTTCAAAAATGTATCCTCAATTTTGATCAATCATGTATCACGAAACATATACATAGATATTTAACAAGCAGTTGAGAACTGAGAACTAAGAACTGAAAAACGACTACAAAGTTTGGGCCTTAGACTCGAAGAGGGGTCAGTCTGTAGGTATTTCTGAACAATAATTTCCTTTCGCAAAATGCAAAGTGAGGAATGGTTTATGAATTATTAACGGTTTATCGGCTAATACTTTTTCTGGGACACCCTGTATTTTGAGATTGGTTGGTTATTGTTTACCAGTGGGTAATTAATTACGATGCTAAAGGTTCGAGGAAGAGGATGCAGTAAATCATACAATTAATCGGAATTGTTGAATATAAAAATGCTCTTATTAAATATTATCTTAAATTATTTATTTTATCGTTTGTATTTATTTATTCGTTGCAGTTAATTACGATTAAACATTGGTACGAGATAAATGTTTTCACTGTGGGAATTAATAATGTAAATTGAACGTAATGAAAATATTTTAATCTATTATATACGCCATATTATCGTTACAGGTACAATTGTTTGTGGATTGAATAATCGAAGTATTTCCGTGATTATCTCCCATTATTTAATTTATTGGAAATTTTTTATATGAGACGAGATTAAAATTTATTATATGATATGCATAAGAACTTTAATTCTGTAGAGTTCTGTATATTTTAAAAAGAATATTGTTATAATTTTTATATTATAGCCAGCTAAGCAATTATAATTTTTAGTCTTATAACTAGTTCATGTAATGGGGATGTACCTTAATTATTAATTATAGTTTATTGAAATTAAACAAAGGAACTTAAAATAATACTGAATACTTTAATAAAGTAAAATGGAATATCCATACGAGGTTGCCACAAGCTTTTCGAATTATGATCTCCCAGTGAAAACAGCACGATATTACATCAGAAATGAAAAAACATCGTCTGGAAATTCTTACTTTATATTTAAATATCTAACAAATTTAATTTAAGTTGATTTAAAAAAAATTTCTGAGCACGATTAATATACATAGGAAGGGAGGCGAAATAGGATTAGGAAAGGCGAAATTAGGACGTCATTAAAAAATGTAAAATAGCGGGTGCTGTAATTTTTTCGCGTCGGCCAGTCAAGAGTACTCTTGACTTAGAAACACGCAAACGGGTAAATAAGACGCAGCGACCGTTAACTGCTTCCGGGTTATCAAAAGTTCGACGGCGACGACGTCAAATTAAGCTGGAACCATTTTCGAGGTGCTCGACGAAAATTGCTTTCATAATGAATGTATCGAAGCTTCGTTTAATTATAAGATGCTTCTGAAGTGTTGGACGTCCCGCATGATAAGATAGAAGTTTCCCCCGGCTGATTGCAAAATTTCCCTTTTGTGTCGTTCCCCTGAAGGACGACAGAGTGTTAAAAAGTTTTACCAGGGTGCAACCGATCGACAAGTATATTTTAATGGTGTCGTAGAGTCCTCGAAGGCCTGTCGTTCGAAATAACATATTAAAGGGTTAGGCAAACTTTTGAACAGTTACCTGTACTCCACTAATTGCAATAAGTCGTATTTTACGTGGAAGAAAAAAGAGTCAAATTTGTTTCACTTTGACTGTCGTCTATCTCACGTTAACTCGGAAGAGTTCGTAATAGAGGAACAATTAATAAATGTGTTTCTTGACTTAAACAATAATTGAGATACGACTTATTGTGTTCTCGAGAGTCATGTTATTACGAAATTACGGGTTACGCTTGTGGAAGCGTGAGAATATCGACCCTTCACGGGTCGATGTCTCATTTCATCTTGAACGAGTAAATAACACGGTTACGTTGCTTTCATTAAACACGCTGCGACATCTGTTTTATTGCGAATCTTCATTAAACCCGGCTCGTTTCACTTCTCACAAAAGAAGAAAGTTACTAAAGACCAGTTTGCGTAGAGTAGTATTGCGAAAATCTCAAGAGAAAAAGCTTGCACTGTCGCTCCTCCGGTGTTCAATCCCTCTCTTTACATATTCAGATGTTAAATTTGAAAACGAAGCTGGCATGTAATTAATCATATCAATATTTGAATTCCTGATACAAAATATTTGATCAAATTAACGAGCATTGTTTTAAATTATAAGTAAGGACATCCGTTATTATCAATTTGTTTTATCAAGCGCATTGTTGAAAAATTAGTTAATCAAATAAATGAACGTAATATGTAGAACAATATGTCAGTCCAGAAAGCGGACATAACGTGAAATCTGTATAAGTACATCATTTTTATAATTCTCTGATAATTAAAAAATCCATAAAAGCAATGGAATATAAAATGGCACAGGGAAACTCAAATTGGTTTTGACAATTACTGGAAAGTTGTCGATATACACGGCTTCGGGAACTTAATAACTCAAACAACTTCGATGTTCGTATTTTTTCATGATAATTCCTCGTTTCATAATTCTTCTCTTTTTCTCCTCTTTCTTCTTTGGAAGTCACTTTTCCGTCTCGGTTATTCTCAGACTTCTCGCGACAGTGTACGCTGAATACACATTTAACCGCCTCCTTCTTCCTCTGTCACTATCTCTCCCTCTCTATTTCTCTCTCCCTTAACGAAGGGAGATGAAAAAGTAATTTTCTTTCACGGCACGAAAGGAATTTTACATTAACACATTCAGGAGAGCACTCTGGGATTTTCGTATTTTTCCCAGCGTTACACATCACGGCGGCTCCAGCACTCGGGAAACTGTACCTTTCAACCTGCGAGGGTCGACCAAAGTGACAGTATAGAATAATGCTGAGTGATGAATTTCCGTTATAAGTAATAACGTTAAATCTTTCTGCATGGTCTGTCCATATTTCGAGGAGCTCTAGCTTTAATTTCAGTTTCATCAGAATCCATGTAGTTGGAATTTGCAATATAAGAATTTCTCTTTGTGTGGGCTAAAGTGATAGGTTTCAGAAAAATTCAAAGACTCTGAGATATATTGCAAGCTAGCAAGCTTTCAACTGCCACGTGGGACAGGGATCGTTTTGACTCATTGTACAGTTTGAGACCATGATTTTTGATCAGTTTTTTATTGTGTTAGCTTTTCTTATAGTATGAAATGACATGATCTGATAATAGTAATAAACATATTAGATTTTGCAATGCTCCATCTGGCATTTACATGATTCTTATTGCAAAACGAGAAAAATGAAATGCAGATTTAATATGACTGAATGAATAAGTGAAGAACCATTATTATTCTACTTATGTATATAATACCTATATTTTTAATTTCTTCCATTATTATTCTACTTATGTATATAATATCTATATTTTTAATTTCTATTTATATATTATGTATATACATATATAGCATGTCGATATCATAATCTGCGTTCGCATTTCTCTTTCCCAAATGTTGCGTTCGCGTGAGTTTCACGTTTCGAGATACGAGTAGCCTATCATTTTATTCGAGCATTTTTTTTAATGTTCTATGCTTCATTTTTCACAGTAGATTATACTACCTAGTTCTAATCATACTTGATGTATTTATTTTAGTGCTACTATATAATCATCAAGTATTGAATAAATCCATCCATCGAAATTTTGAATCTCAAGTATCGTAGAACAGTATTATTGCCCAGAACATCTTTCTACTGTAGAAATAACGATATTAATTCTGTACACGATAACTTGTTTGCGTCAGCTCGATTGTCGGTTCGATACATTATCAAACAGCTGTCACGGGTTATTGGTGATTAATGTCAGCCGTATGGATCGGTGAAATAAACTATGGCGACGGTTTCCGGGCAGATAGATCAATGTATGGACGTCGCGTCGCGTTAAACATCATGGTGTGTTCTAAGTAACAAAATGACAGTTACCCGGTGTAATTGTATAGTTCGCTGTCAGTAATCACAGGAACGAATTGCACTCGGTGGATCTATCGCGATATGAATTTCCTTGGGAATAATTAATAAAGCAGTTGCGTACAGCGCGACGATGAAAATAGCTCGTCCAATCAAATGCGCTTATGCAACATGAAACATTCATGTAATTTCTATTAAATTTGCATCGGTAACCTGTTCATGTATCTCCTTGTACATAATAACGGATATGAACACGCTTGTTTGATAAATTAGTTAACAACAAATTAAATTAATTAAAAACAGATTGGTTTGATTGAAATAATGATCAAAGTGTGCCAGATTCTACTTTTCTCTTTCTGAAGAGGTACCTGATGATCGAAAAATATTCTCATATAAGGACGAAAAGTGTGACCCTGCAAACCCATACTTTGCACTATTTTTGCCTGATTATCGATATTTGACTTAACTATGGTGCACGTGTATCGATTTGAAAAAAATTTAATTTAATCCATGCGTCCGTACCCGTCGTTAATTTTGCATTTCTCATTTAAAATTTTAATACCAAGAAATAACGACCAACGAGTGTAGCAGATTTTATAAAACAGTACATTATACGTGTATGCGCGTTATGCATGACATACATGTTTCCGCTGATTTTGCAAAGATTCGCGCGCAGATTGGATTCAGGAATCTATAAATGCACTGTACCGTTTGAATCTCATATACTGCGTTCCGGAAAAAATATCTCCGGATTTCTTTCCAGTTTCTGAATAAAAATGTAAAGTACGATCATTAGTAACGTAGTATTTAGTCCAGAGAAATTACTAAACTCAGTAAATAAATTTTTACAAATGGTGATACAATATAAAATAATTAATGCTATTCACTTTCTTTTTAATTAAAAGTATTCTAATAATATACGTATTATTTTATACATATAGTCTAACGTGTTATAAAATAGAATGAAGTAACGCATAAGTTCAAGTACTTCCATTTAATATTTAACTAGAATAGAAATATCAAATTTTACATGCTTCTTATTAATTCGACAATTTCATCTCGTCGTTTCACTTATCAGTCGAATTCCCAGTGTCCACTGAGGCGTCGGGTGCTCGACATAAATTTTGATAAAGCTCGGAGCCTGAGAGGACCCGCGTCGAGTGCGTCATTATAAAAATTTTCGTTGATCAAATTCGTTCGTCTCGACCGAAAATCACGAACCGGGTTCAGACCGATTTAAACCAGTAATTCGTTATTAGGAATTCCCGACGATTAAATATAATATCGCCAATCGTTTTATACTTATTGAAATAAATACCGTGCGTCAGGCGAAAGATAAACAGGGGAGACGAACGAGCTTCGGAACGATCACGAATTTGTTTCGCTCGTAAACGATACTTAAGTCTAATAAAACGTCAAACGGACTCCGTCCAATAATCGTGAAATATTGGTTTGCATTTTTAACCCGGGCGCTCTTTTTTTTTTTCCCCCCACGTATAAGTTAAACGCGTTCGGTGATAAATTGTAACGGAGTGGCCGCGTCGAAAATTTACAGTGTAATTATTTATATGGACGTCAAACGTTTTGGTCGTTAAGTACGGTTGTAAAACTTGATCGCATACAACGCTGCTGCGCATGCCGGTCATGATAGCGTTTCATTGCCGTTTCGCGAAAAACGTTACAAGTTTTGATTGCCGTTAGATCAGACCGAAGATAACTTAATGGTTCCTCCAAAGAGTTATAGGTGCATCTGAAAAAGTGTTAGAAACGAAGAGAGGTGATTCTGTAATAACTGAACAATAATTTCCTTTGCCAAAATGCGAAGTGAAACATAGTTTTTACATTATTAACGAAAACGGCCCTACGCGTACTCTCATTGGTCAGTGTTTTTCGTTAATAATTCAAAAACCATGGCTCACTTTGCATTTTACCAAAGGAAATTGTTGTTCAGAAACATCCCCAAAATCCCCCCTTTTCGGCTATGACATTTTTTCTGAGACACCTTATATATATTTGTCTGCTTTTGTAGTAAAAGCTACTTCTTCCCAACACGCAAATAAAGATTTTAATCATTTTAATAAAATTATAATGTATTAAAAGAGACAGTTATAGTTAGACATAAATTAATACGAAATCGTCTGTTCGATGAATATACAAAAGGAAATCAATTATAACAATTACTTGGTTTCAACGGTGTTATGGCAATAATTAAAATCTCTATTGGAAACACATAATATTAGTAATACAGTATACAATAACACGTAACGCGATAAAGAGTAACGATTATTAATCCTATGCATAGATAATGAGAATGACAAATTATGAAGCGTATCATAACGAGATATGGATGCAAATCATTTTGATTGTTTGAATACGAGGCTATTAATTTGCAATTATAATGAAGTACAATTCATTGAATCCTTGAAGCGGAAATATAGTATCTCTTTCTCGTTTTCTTATTTTGCATTGTAAACTATTTAAAAACGAAACAGAAAATCGTGTTTCATTGTAGGGGAATCAACGATCAGGAATCCGCTTTTCGAAACCCAATAGCGTATTCCAACGTCCTTGTAATACCGCGGCGGCCAACAAGGTTTTTATTATTATAGAAAACGCAACAGCGATCGGGAATATGGGTCAACGTTTGCACGCTCGTCTTGTCATATTTTATAGCTCGAGAGATAAAACCAGAGACACGCGTTTTCTGATATTCGCTTCCCGCGTGAAACTGTGGGAAACAATTGTGTTTAAAATTTTAGATTACTCAATGAATTTAATAGGCGTTACATTCGCACAATACGTATATAAATTATAAATACAGATATTGAATTAAAGTATGTACTGTGTAAGTAAAGTTATAAAAAGTTATCTAGCACGATTCTGTGCACATTTTTAAGAGCTCAAAACATTGGAAATGATTTTAAATACATACACAGTATTGTATGTGTCCACAGAGGGAGTGTAGGACGTTTATTTTCTTTAGATCGACATGGTAATTTTGGACATAAATATTTATGCAGTACGCAGGCTATTTTCTAAGAGAAGAATTTCCGTGATAGACAATTTTTTTTCATACAGTACTATGAAAAAAGTAGAATTGGTATGAGGAATATGTATAAGGGAAATGTCCCAATTCCCGCTTTCTATTCATTGACGTATGCTTCTATAACTTTAGCATAATAAACGTATAAAATAATTAATACTACAAAAATTGGTTTTAATATCTTTCAACATTGTTACGCATGATGACTTAATATACGCTGTAAGTGGCTTATAAAAGATTACTCAAATATGGAACGGTCAGATATTTAGAGCTTTTATGATGTTGCTACGCTTTTCATTAAGAATACATGCCTACGAAATTAAGGATTTCAAACAACACAAAGAAACATTTAGTATACAAAAATGTGAAGACAGTGATTAGGAAGTGTCTACTTTTATAATAATGGAAAAGTTAAATACCCATTTATTTAATTAATTTAATTT
>NW_017162324.1:610206-620425 GCF_001652005.2 Ceratina calcarata | reverse complement strand
AATAACGAAATTATGCTTAGCCAAGCAGAAATTGGGACACTTACCTTATTAAATTAATAATTGTCGAAACAATGGGACGTTTGCAACTATTTTAGAAGCATGACAAGGAAATCTTCTTATAAATGCAAGGGGATATGCAAACAACGTGAAATAAAATTATCATCAAATCCTGAATTACTTCTATAATATTTAAATCATACGAACCATGATTGCTTTAATCTACAAAATATTTCCTAATAATTGACGGATTACGGAATTCTATTCGAAAGTGGAAGAAAAATTCTGTTGTAATTATAAACGCAAGAAGTGTAATTTTTAATGAAAAACAATGGAAAAGGGGACACTCTGCTCTCGAAACCGCATTTTGTTTCGAGTTTATGTCGCGATTCATCCTAGACTTCTCAACCATGTCATTTAAAACACGCGGATTATCGAGTGGCTATTGAAAATCTCGGAAACGGAGTGACCCAGTTTTTTCCTCGAGAAAACGCGTACGAACACGTATCACAGGTGCTAGCAAAGTACATCATCCGAGCTCGTGTTAGGGCAATGAGCCTAAGGACTTATTTATGTCCTCTTATAATTAACGATACACAAGAATTAATTAATAATTTATAACTGTTTATCAAGTAACTTAAGAACAGAGAGATCAATCTTTAATATAACAATTCAAGATAAAGAATGAGGGATCTAAAGAGAATTTATTTAAAAATATACAATTTGGGAATTTGTTTACTTGTTCATGGAATACGAGTAAATATAAATAAATGGAATAGTTCACAGGGAATTTGTAGAGGATTCTTTTGTCAGTGAAGGGAGAGAAACGAAGTGCAGACAAACGAATGATAATGCGAACGAGTGCTTCCGTTTATGCAGTTCCTCCTATCTTGTTACGTCGTAGTATCCATTACTTATGTAACTTCTTACCATGCAAAGTTGAACGGTAACGAAAAACTGCGAACAAGTTACCGCGCGTCAAGGAATACTAAACTGCAGAAATACGTTTGATAAAATATGAGGTTACTGACCTTTGCATTGTATTAAATCCAGAATTCTCGTAAATACAATAATTATATTGAAAACCAATTATGCACATGTACATATGTATATATATATTAAAATAATATTAATTAAAAACTATGATCATTTGATTTGAAAAACCTAAACTAATTATTGTTTCTGTTTCTTTTCAGGTAAGTACCAGCTTGTCTGGAATTTCGTTACCATCCTAAAGAACTCGATTCATCTTTCGGTAAGTTCAATCAATAATAATCAAATGTTCAGTAATATCAATTGTAGGAAAAAATACGATTTATACGCTGAGGCTTTGGGAGAGAATGAATTTTTAAGAATGAAGCGTGTAATCAGTTCGTGAAATTAAAGCGGAGAATCGCAATAGCCGAGCAAATCTCGATGCATGAGTCGCGTCGTACTTTCATATCGCTCGAGTAGCAAACTACATAGCATTATACGTATCCATCAGTGTATACATTTCCCTATATGACAGAAAGGGAAACCCTCCGATTATCGATCTTGGATCTAGTTGATGGATCATGTTATTCACAATACTCGTCATCCTCCAGGGCAAGTTTGTGTTAGCTGTGGATTAGGTCTGATGAGTTAGAGAGAAGCTTCGACTGCAGGATTTTCTCTGCGATCCGTATCGAGCCACAGAGTGTAGTTCTATACCAGAGCACACGTGTGCATTAATGAAGGAATTAGATCTTTAAGCAGTGGATCTCTTTATATATACAGAGCACTGGATATATTCCTGCAGATATTTTATAGGAATACAATATGTGTATTATAATGGTTTTATTAAAATTATCTCAATATTGTTTAACATATTCCATTTTAAAATTGCATAGAAATATTGTTTAAAATTTTGTTAAAATCAAAATGTGTCATAATGGTTTTATTAAAATTATCTCAATATTGTTTAATATATTGTATTTGAAAATTACATAAAAACATTGTTTAAAATTGATGGTTCTATCGCGAATTGTTTTCGGGTTTTGGAAGAGCCTATAAAATAGCTTCAATTAAGGGAATGTCCGTATCTTGGAAAAATTATGAAGCCTTAGGCGTTAGGTGAGACCGTCGAGCCAGCAACTTCCTGCGAGATTCGACGTTCTCGCCCTACCTTTGAGAATTTAAATAGGTCGTCTTTCCCTCGTGGTCATTCGGTCGAAGACGCGGGGTCAGCGAAATTCTTCCCCCAATGGATTTCCGAAAAATTGTCGATAAATCAACACCACACTATGAAACTTTATGATCCTCGTATTTTAATGATTTCCATACAAGCACATCGTCGCACGCTACATTGAATACTTAGGATCATAAAAATATAACATGCTCCAAAATTGTTCTCTCGGTTTTCCTTGACGTTAAGGGCGGTATTAAAAAGGATTTTTGATATCTAGAATTCTTGGAAAGGTGATCTTAGATATCGAAAACTCGCCTCTTTCCGAGAGGCTCTTTTCGGACGGGACGTAGCGCCGTCGTGTCGTCCCAGAATCCCGGATCGCCTGGAGCGTGAGCAGCGATCCCCGACAGGCGTCACGTTTAAGTCGTGTCAGGGTTGAAAACTACGGTATTCTTCAACGCCCGCACAATGACGTCGTTCCTATTGATCAACGGGAACCCTCTGTCGTTGGAAACTGCATTCTGTTCACCGGTTGCGTGGAAGGAATGCACTGTAGTCCTCAATAAAACCCCACTCCGCCACGCTTCAGCTGCACTGTTCGAGAGATGATAACTAGGTGAAAAATGTTCTTTCTTCTGACGTCCGTCTGTTAACTCGGTGTCTCTCCGATCACATCGTGAAATGTATCAGGGTTTCTGTCGTTCAGAATAAAATCGGGTATAGCAAGAATTACAGACATTATGAAACATGAAATATGATAAATTCTGTAAATCCTAAAGAGGATGTTTTACTATTATTTTTTTAACATAGTCGTGGCTGTGGAGTACAATTTTAATTTTTGATACAATTAGAGACATTATATGGACAGGTGAAGTTCGTTAAAATCTTCTTGATAAGAAAAGATAAATTTCTATGTTGGACTAGCAAATGTTCGCAAACCTCATAACCATAAGCTAATAGTGAAGTTCTGGTTATCTTATGTGCGGCTAACTCCTCTAATTATCCTGAAATTAGGTATGCACACGATGCTAATGAAGATGATTTAACCCCTAAGATACATACTTACCTACCTAGAACAATGAAATCTGAAATTCTATACGGATTGAGGTAAACATTATAATGGCATCAACATTGATTACTCATATCTTTTGATAAATGATCAATTAACAATTACATTCGTAAAATCGAATAACTCTGTTAGTTTTAATTATGCGTGTCGTTCACCCTCGCTACCAACCGTGACGTTTATATGAAAACTCCTCACGTGTACAGTAGATCGTAAAAGGTTCAGTTTACTTCGACGGAGCGCACTATAATGCTTCCTTTTATGGGTCTTCGGAGACGTAACTGAGGGAGGTGTTACTTATTTTCGAAACTCGGAACGCTGTAGGAATCGTGGGAAGTGTTGTCTTTTATTTGGTTTCGAAATTTACAGTTTCATGTTTCACTCTGCAGTTGCGCATATGTTTCAGTGTCATAAATATAAGCCGAATCACTCAGAGAAACGTGATCTGGAAAATATAAAACGGTATGCATAGCGAATTCAATTTTCATTTTAAACGAAAGCTTCACATACCTTTTCTGGTCGTTAAATGAAACTGAAACTTGTAATATGAACGAGTGGAAAATTAAATTTTAATGTGTTCAAGTTTAAATATAAAGTTTTAATGTAGTGAATTAATTACAATAATTTTCTAAACGCAGTGAACAAAACTCGTTTTCATTTGAAATAAATATTAGAAGTAGCATATATTAATTTAACATGAATAGTCAATTGAAATTGGAATCCAGTACGTGCTAGTGCAAAACGAGCCTGCAAAAAATTACCTTGTTTGAATTAAACGAGTAGTGATTTCGGGAGAACGTTCAAATTTCTCTCTCTCTCTCTCTCTTCCTCACTTGTTATATATCTGTGTCTGTCTGTTTGCCTCTATTTTTAATAGATTTCTCACAGGTCGTTTTGCAAGGCTCGACAGACGCGATTCGAACGAAAAAGCCTTTAAATCGTTTGATCGTCCGGATTACTGTTTCTCCGGCGCGGCGTAGGATTTAAAAGCATATGGATTCAATAGCCAGACAGAGAAAGAGAGAGAGAGTGTGTTTTCTGGAAGCCTAGTTAAAATACAGGATGTCGCCATAAAAATGTCGATACGAAAAGTTTTGCATATCGATTCAGCTGTAACAAACTATCTGCCATACTTCACCATTGAATCGCAGCGTGATAACGATTCCTCGTTCCGGATTTGAAAAAAAACAAACGAATTGAAAGAGATAGGAAAAAACAGGTGGGAATTATCGTTCCAAATGTTATAAAGGGGAATCCGAACTGTGGAATCTGAAACGCAGATAAGGCTGGACTAATTCATTCTGCTGGTTAAAAGTTTGGATGCTAGGCACATAAAGGAATCAGTAATACTGTTTGGAAATTGATGGATCGATTGCTAAGCTAATAGCTTCCCTTTTGTTCGTAACCAGCATTTCGAATCTGAAAATAAAACATTAATTGCCCTGTTCATATTCAGAGTAGTGGCACTTGACTTTTTTAACATTTATCAATAAAATTTCGACGGTTTTTGTTGTTTTATCGATGATCAGACAAAAGTAGTGTAAAATATGGACTTACGCCATTCGATTCGATTTTTATATTTCAAATGATCAAATCAACATCCGCTTTAATGTCTTAAGGGCTCTCTAGTAATAGCCACAGAAATAGTACACTGCTTAATAAAATTAAACTTCTTAGCCCTTTTATAATTTTATGATAAAAAGCTTCACAGCGTTCTACCGAAACTTGTCTGTGTTTTCACGTCTTAGGGGCGGAATAAGGTGGTAGGTAGGAAACTCATTATACGTCGTTGTTTATACGGATTTTATCGTAAATTGCAGCAAATGAGGCATGCGAAACACTGAAAGGCGCCGTCCTCGCACGCCTGTTCAACTATTTAACTCATTTTGACCGTGATTGGTAGTTAATGAGTTTCACTGCCGTGGCGCGAGGATACCGGGGGGGAAGGGCGACGAAACAGCGTTAGCTTGCAGAAATCGTAGCTTAACGGAATTAATCGTTTCCGAACGTCGTTGTTCGGATTCGCTCCATTAAAATTTGACACCCCTCTCCCTTTCTCGGAATACCACCCACTAGCTAACTGTGACGTATAATACGTCCGTAACAAATTAATGTCGGCGGAAATGGTGTTTGAGCTAAATAGAATTCACTGGAAACCGTCTCCTTTCCGCTGTTTAGTTGTTGGCATTGTTTTCCTTAACCCGCTAACCTGGCGCGCACCGTTCCGTTTAATCTAAACCATGCTTCACTATGCGCGAATTAATTTTAACAAACATACTTCAGTTAAAACGGATGATTAATACACCGATGGGATGAAAATCTGCGAAACGACGTTTATTATACTCTTTAAATCCTTACTTTGAACCCTTGAACTGTAATTTATCTTCAAGCGGCACTGTTCCGGTAGACAATTTAATTTTCTTAACTTGAAAATGGAGGGACTGATATAGAAACTTACGGTTCTATTGCTCAAACAATTTGTTATTAGTGAAAATAATATTTAAAAACTCTGGAAGATTCAGTGATCTTTGACACCGTTCCCATTCTGCATGTATGTTTATGATATTTCACTCAAGAAAAATGTGACTTCTATATAGGGTGTCTTAGGAAAAGTGTTAGAGCCGAAGAGAGGTGATTCTATAAGTGTTTCTGAACGACAATTTCCTTTGATAAAATGCAAAGTGAGCCACGGTTTTTGAATGATTAACGAAAATCACTGACTAATAAGAGCACATTTGTAGGGAACGTAAGTACTTCCCTCATATAAAGCTCGAACTCTTAATAATTTCTGGTGAGTGGAGCTCATTATTAACAGCTTACTCATGGCAAGCTGAAATCGTCATTTGAATTCGAAGGGTTAAGCATTGCCAGAAACGCATTGACGCAGGGAACTAAAAGTTGTCGAACCTAGCTTTATTAATTAAATGTTTAATTAAGTGCTCAGAATTGTATTTGAGTGGGGAAGTTTGGTGCCGCGTGGTGGAAGATTCGGGCCAACCGATCTGTCGGTAAACTTTCCTCCCGAATTACAATTCAACCGAGTTCAAATAATTCGGTTTTACGCGATAAACGGTGCACGCTATTCGTGATCGGGAGAAAACGGGGCGAAAGTGGTAAGAAAGTTCCACTGTCTGAGGTCGAGACGCCCGACGAACAGTTGGGAAACAGCTTGGATGATCGAATAGAATTTAATTAGTCCGCATCTAACGCGGGCGTACGACTCTTGGAGAGGGGAAGCTCGCGCGCGACGAATTCGAGCCGAAGAACGGAACCCGAAAAACATTTAGAAATCGCGTTTTAAAATTCGTCTCCTTCCGAAAATTGTGTTAAACTGCGTAAGGGATGGAGTTCCTTATTAAACAATTCAATCTCGCTTGCACATTTCTTGCGGCTTTTGTTTCACCGCCGGAACCATACACGATTTTCGAAATGTTTTTTATAAAATATAGAGGACGATGGTTTTTAAATTTTCATAGTCAATTGCGAATTTATTTAATCGCGACCCAGTTCATTTGTTTGAGTAAGCAATAACGTGAAACAATTTCTGCTGTGGGAGGTTTCCTTGTTTTTTCGTTAAATTGATGCGAAATTTGAATTATATAACAAAATGATAATCAAGCATGAGCAAAATATTTTGTCAATGCAATCTAGGAAAGTCTTCTACTGATCGAAATCAAAATATGAATTCCTGCCATTTCTTGCAGTTTAATTTTAATTTATATTATTTAGTCAAAATCTTCCTAATTAATCAGGTGCAATAATCTAACGAGAAGTTACGTTTGTACAAGCATGCTTTCATTTGAATGATTTGTTAAAAAATGATGTGTTCCGCTCGATGAACTCGAACACAATTTCCATCGGCGAAGCCGTGGCCTAGTTTTCGATCGGCCCAGAAAATCAGGAATTAATTCGGCCGCTGCGACGATTATATGGAAGTTTATGGTCGTCTGTCGGCACTGAACGAACGCGTCGTGTCGACCCCTCCGGCTCCAGTGATTTCCAGCGAGATGTGCCATCGGTACGATTTCTCTTATTGCACGTACATCCTGTCACCGCGTATTGACCTGGAAATCCATAAATTCCGGCGACAATATCGGTGCAGGAGAGGGAGAAATGACGGAGGGTTAGGCGAGCGCGAAAGCTTTCAGAGAGCGCACAGATTGTGGCTCCATCGGCTCTACGATTTAACGTGCTGCATATTCGAATCGATCCTCTATTTACCTGATTCGAGCTTCATAAATTCTTTCGAACTATCTTTTCAAAAATGTAAACAAGACATACATCTTCTTTCTTAAAGGAAGTCTGTTCCCCTAAAAGAACTATATTGGGTTTTTCATCTGTATTACAAACATGAAATCATAAATATAAATGTAAAGTATGACTTAATTAATATTTAAATTAAGTAATGAAATTAAAGATTAATTTATACAGTCTAAGTATTCATACTTTTATTATTTTTATAATTATTGTTTTTATTGTTTGAACTATGTAATATATTTTCTCTGTGATATGTAAATAATTTTAACTTCATCAGTTAATGAAATTTCTGCTGCTATCTGAATAATTCTGTAATTGAAATTGTAACTAATATTATAAATTTTGTTACATTTTTATTTGAATGAAGAGAGTGAAAATTTGCTCAGTGAATTAATATAACAGCTATTGTCTTTAATGATGTATAAATTCTTAACAGATTGGATTTCAGCTGGAAGGCTTATTTCTAGCAAGGAGGGTATTAAAACGACTGGCTTGATTTAAAGTTTTTGTTAGAGTTTCCGCGCGGCCGGTAATTTTTAGCGGAAAATACGAGTTGCTTTGTTCCTGGGCGAAAAAGTAATCGAACGCGAGCGTAAAGGGACAGTAAATTCGATTCAGTGAAAGAGAAAAAATATTGCGTTATACTCGCAGCCGGAGATTAAAGTTGCACGCCACGTCACTGTGTTTCTTAAGCGACGGAGTGTAGCGAGATTAAAATCGTGTGTCCTGCGAACGTCTTTTTACGGATTATATCCAAAGCCCGGTTCGTTGTCTTTCATCCGGATATACGCTGTGCAGAGATTTCTTCTACCTAAAAAATTAGTTACCGTTTTCACTTTGTAAGTTTGATTCGACATATCTCTGAGAATTTATACTGATTTTCCAGAATTTCCGACATAATTATATTTGATTTGAATATACGTTTAATAATAAATCTTTCGTACTACAGAACCCTTTTAATTCTTCGTAATAAAATGACGTTAATTAGTGAATGTAATACGGCTGGGTATTAAATGACAAAAACGAATTAATAATAAAAGAAATATAATACGTACTTAAATCCTACTAGAATCGCTTGTATACTGATATTTCTTGAACTACATTTTTCACTTAGGCGAACATAATATTTGACGTGTTTATGGGGTTGTAATGCTTCCCCAATGGAAGAAGTAATAAATTTTTGTTACGTTTAGTTAATATGTACATACGTGTGTCAGAGACAGAGAGGAGAAGATATCGACTCCAACTAAATGAATTCGAACCGGCAAGAAAAGTGTACTTTCTTATCTAACAGTTTTATCACCGGGTTCTCCATGTAATGTCGTTACTTCGAGACTCGTGTACCGTTCCTTTGCCCGGATCACTGTGACCAAGCAAGAGGACCAGAATTGCGACGGCTACGTTTAACTATATCGTCCGATCTTGTAAAGTGGAGAGAAAATCTAGTCCCGTTCCTAATTTTTTTTTCGTCCTAACTATTTTCATCAGTCTATCTCAGACTCGAGGTTCTCGTTCGATAAAATGAAAATTGGATCGCTAACAATTTCTTCCTTAAATCATTACATGTATCAAACGCAGGGAATACTTTAAATCCCAAAGGCTTTACCGCGAAAACACGCTTCGTCGAAGAATAATGTTACGGAAACGCGGTTGCCGTCCCCATGAGCGAGCGCAGGAGCATTGCTCTCGTGTTTGAAGCCGGAGAGACGCTTTGGAAACTCTTGTACATCGCATTCGAATTGGCGAGGGGGCGGCAGAAAAATCGATCTGTTCAAGTGGCTTAAAGCCAGTTTCCGGGGCCGAGCGACCGAGGGACCCCGACCGGCAAACATTCGTTTCCCCTGTAACGGCCTATATGTTATCGAGTAATCCTGGAAACAACTTGTTAAAACGGTGAACGGCGGTTTCATCGCCTGTCTGCTGAGTTAAGGCGGCTGTAACTCGATGGCACTCTATTGTGCTCTTCGTTTCACACCGTTCTATACGATTCATTCGAGCGCTCTCTGTGTCCGCGTTCCACGACACGGTTTAATGGTCGTTCGAAAAACATAGTTTGCAAACGAGTGTATCTACAATTATTTCACGATTAGGTTGACAACTTCAAATCTATTGCAATTTTCTTAAATTTTATCCGGCTCTCTAATTCGAGTACCAAGCTGTTCACGTCCGGAACAAAATTCCTCTCTACAATAGTTTGAGTAATTAATTTAATAAATACGGTTTCAAGAATATCTCGAGCATATACGAATTTTGTAACAATTCAGGAGTTTCAGTTTGCAACTCGTGAACAAATTCATGGAAAATGGATTACATTGTTCACCGGACCATTCTGAAGTCTTCACGTAATTGATTAATTGCTTATATTTCATTTTTGGAACGAATTATTATGATTTCCCAAGAATATTTTATATTTTTCATATGAAACAGGAGAATTATAATTCAGTATGTTTTAAATTTATAAAGTGCAGTGATCGAAATCAAAGCCTTGCTACAGAATTACAAAGTAAAAACTAATTAGACTGCGAATTTTTATGTATTTCTAGAAGAATGTGTAAGTAAACGTACAAAGTACATAGTACAGTGATCGAAATCAAAGCCTTTGCTACAGACGCTAATTAGACTGCAGAGTTTTATGTCATTTATAGAAAAATGTGTAAGAAAACTTGTGATACGTAGAGTGCAATAATGGAAATCAAAGCCTTGTTTTACAATTATAAAGTAAAAACTAATTACATTTCAGATTTTTATGC
>NW_017162324.1:605618-609571 GCF_001652005.2 Ceratina calcarata | reverse complement strand
GTTGATAAACGGTAGAAAATGGCACTACGAAGCGAAACACCAAGATACCAAAGGATTTGTGCTTTATACTTTGTCTTGTATTTGTATTACGCGTTATTAAGACATTACAAAAAGAAGTGTTCGCCGTTAGCTACTCCTTTTCGACGAGAACCAAGATAAACGGAGCAGTTCATGGATAAGAATGAAACAATGCGATTTCTGTGGCGGCCACTTTTTAAAGGACAAAGAATCGAATCGATGCGCGTGCTTGTTGAAGACATTGTCTTCCACCGGATTCCCTTATATGATCTTTCTCCTTTCAATATATAATAGTCGGTTTATCTCTTTACAAATGGACTTGACAATCCCAAGGGAAACTGGCAGAGTAGAAATAAAGTTTCCAGGTTCTCTTCACGCTTGGTAGGACAACAATACTCTATTCTTTCATTTCTTATTGGCAAGTTTAAAGATTTTTTTGTTTAAATTTAAATTAAATTCCAGATTGTGTCCTTACATTCTTACAATCTTTTCTTTTATTCGATCTCATTGAATAAACAATTGGCTAGATTTTCTACAATAGTTTGGCACAATTCATTCTGAATCATTATGACTAAAACATTTGTAGTTTTTATAATTACAACGCATTCATATGTTGCCAGATTTAATTTGAATAATTTCGCGAGCATATGTACATATGTATATATTTCATGGACAAGACAAATAAAAAATGAAATTTGTATCGTTAGTATTAACGGTGAAAGAGAAAAAATCCGGCGTAGCCGCAACGAAATCCGGGGAACATTACAACACGGAATTACGGAAGTAAAGAAAAAATGAGCATAAGAAAAACGGGACATATACCGGCGACCACCTTGAACGGAAAAACCACGAATATCCACTTGTGAGTCATAACCGCGAATCCGACAACGATGGTACCGCGGTGTTATAATCTCCACACGGACGAGTAGCAGCAGGAAAATTTAAATTAGAAAAACTCCCCGTGCAAACTTTTCTAGCACCGGTCATAGAAACCGGCGCGACACAGCCGTGTTCCTTAGCTGCTTATCCTGCTACGGTTATCGCGCAGCACGTTAGCACTCTTAATGCGTTTATCAACGCCGGGTTCGTGTAACCGGATTAACAGATTTCAAATAACAGAAAAATTTTTGTTCCTTTATAAATCATAAATGGCCTAACTTTTTTTATTCATTTGAAATCTCATGTCTAAACCATAAAACTTATTTTCAATGTTTTGTTTGTATGTATAATAAACAAAAAAAGGCTTTTACTATTTTTATACATTTATTTTCCAATTGTACGCTTGGCATATTTTAATATACTCAATAACAATTCTAGATAAACAATAATGTCCACTATTATCAGAATTTCGTAATTCGTACATTCATAATCTACAAATCATTAATTGATTGAAGTGTGTTCAATAATTAAAATTATATTTTTAAGGAAATAAGGAAAAAGTAGAAATTGATGAATTATTTGAACACGTAAGAGGTTTTAATATCGGAGCTGATTTAATTTAACCAAGACATATAGAACTGACGATATAATTCGTCCATTTACACAGCTGAAAAAGAGAATACTTGTTGGGAGGATTGTAATAATCCTCTGTGAAATCTGTCGGTGGTACTTAAGCTTCAGCTAGCTAGGAACGGAATTATAAAATCCCTTCCTTGTTTCGTTTATTTACGTTCCTGAAATTAATGCATCAGGAGATAAGAGGGACGCGCTATCCGATCTAAACTTTCGCGGTTAACGCGTTGTCTCTTCGCAATTTGTTGGCTCTCAGACACGAGAAAATCGGGGCTTATCCTCTTTAATTAACACTTGCTAATTTTACGCGAGAAAGCATAGGCTAAAAACTGGAATTGCAAATTTTCGTGCAATCCAAATATTGCATACTGGAAACATCGGTGTCACAGGTTTTCATGATTAATATTTACCATTAGAAAATTCGTCGATTGGATATCGTGCTAATGAAAAAACGTTATCAATTCATCAGCAGTGTTGTCTACTAAATTTTTATATGTATAAAACATTCATGTCTGTTTTCATCAAAAGTTTTCAACATTTTTCCCATTCCGGACGTACGTTTCGTATTTCTGTTTCTCTCCTCATTCCCGCGCGCTTTTACACGTTGTCCGCAGCCTCGCCGGGCGCACGTAATTCAGTGTAATAACTTTCTGAGTGCCGCGGTGAAAGAATACGTTGAAGTCGAACCGCGCGGGCCGAACTTGGAACTTTTTCGCGGATAAAGGCACCGCCGAGGGGGGGACTTCTATTTCTTTTCACACACACGGCGGAGGATCGTTCCAGGGAATGGAATAAAGTTAACAGGGTCGCGAGATGAATCCGCTCGCTTGCGCAAATATACGTCGCTCGCCGTCTAATTACGAGAGTTCTTTGGGAAATTGAAATTCGGCAAAGAACCGGGGGAGCGAAATACGAGTACAGTTCGTTCGGTAAAAGTTCCGCGTTCCTCCCCTTCACTACACCGGAAATAGAGTCACAATTTCGTTCGGCATCACCCGTTCTTCACCGCCCCCTCCGATCCTCTCACCGTCGACCTAATATTTCACGGCGGACGGATCAAACCTCATTGGTTGTTCATTGTTTTCTCTTCTGTCTCGGTTCAACGGAACGTGCAATGAATTTTTTATCCAAACGTAAATCAAATAAAATCGATGGAGGTGGAAGGTTAATTTCATTTTCACAAGATGAAGCTGTGCTCGTCGGAATATGTTTCAACAGCGGAAATGATAAAACCGCGCGACGCTCCTGCCGTTCTGTGACGAAGAATCGACTCGGTGCCGTGATATTTCTGTTATACACCCGCGATCCCATTCAGCTAACGCGTTAATTTGCCAACTTCGTGGCTGCGCATATTTATACGAACCGTGCGGGCCGTTGACATCAGCGAATGTCGGCCGCTATCGTTCGCGAGTTTGTTACAAATAAAGCGAAACCTTCCCGGGCCCGGTACAATACCGCCGTAACGAGTCACTTACAAAGGGAAGCAAATGAAAATTGAGGCAACCGTCGCGTCGAGTTAACCGAAACGGAAAATGAAACGAGAACAGAAAAAAAAATATATGTACGAAATAAAATTGCATAGTTCTCCGAGTAAATTTCCGCTAATGTTCGTTCATTATGCGGCAACGAAAGAGTTTGTTCGCCCCAATGCGATTGCCATGGGAGATCAGTCATTTTTTTTTCTAGTTCTCTCGATCGATGAGAATGTTTTCGCTCAACGCGAATTGAATTTTTGCACGTGACGCGTTCTGAACGCAGCCGAGTTACGAGGACAAGAATGCGGGCCGGCATGAAGAAGGGAAGTGTTTTCGAATATTTGTTCGCGCGACCCATTTCGCCGGGTGTTCGACGGCCCGGGGGCTTATCCGGTGAGTTACGTCCCACGAAAGTTCCGCGCGATTTTTCGTTCCGGCTAGTTTGTCACTCCGTTCTCCATGTACGCGTGGCTTTTAACTCGAACGACTTCGTCGCGCTTACCTCGCCGAAATTCGATTTCTCTTCGAACTACGGCAGAAATCGTCGACTTCTCGCGGCTTCTTCGGCGAACTTGCTATTCCTTCCTCGAGGAGTCCAGATTCTTGAGAATTTTTTTCCACCATGTCTACCACTACAACGAAGGCGATATTCTGAGATTAAAGTACGCCCCATTCTAACCACTCTCTCATACCCGATACATGTTCACTGCTTCAATTGTTATCTAAATTATAAATGTATGCAAAGTCAATTCTCTGCATGATTCAAATTAAGGATGTATTGGCTATAAAGTCAATCCCAAAAGTTTATGTACTTTAGAAAAACGCATTTCGTATAATTAAAAATAAATCAGACGTCGGAAGAACAATGCTAATAATAAATAGCTACGTGTTAAAAAGTATAGAAGGAAATATCCAATTAATTATTGACGCTGGCGAAAAGTTTTTTAT
>NW_017162324.1:601167-605359 GCF_001652005.2 Ceratina calcarata | reverse complement strand
TAATAGGAATCTATAATAACAAATTCAACATTCTAGCATTGTTTAAGTGTGTAGGCTATACATCCTTAATGCAATGATACAGTGAATAACAAGTAGTAGCAGATGACACAATTATAATCTCGTTATTCTTTGAATGAAATCTTCTAACTTGAACAATACATAAGGAATCTCGTGATACAACAAATATAGTAAATGTCCAATTTCTGTTCAAATAACAATTTCTACTCAGTGACTTTTCTTCCATCATTTTATTATAAACACGATGAGTAGAAATCGTGACGTGAACAGAAATTGGAGCGTTTACTATGTGTAAACGGTCGTGTTTGGAACTGCTACGGAATACAATTTCGCGTTCGAGAACTGCAGACGAGGAATCTTCGTTTTTTCGGATCAAGGGTAGAGATATTTCTGACGCAGTACTTTTTACGGGTTTCCGCTGAGAAACGGGCGTCCGTTCGTCGCTGGGGAGTTTGTTTAGTCTGAATATCGATGTGAGCAATTTATTGTACGGCATTTCATATTCTGAAAGTATGCTTCACGGTATCAAATGCCTATAGGGGGAATTTATGAATTTTATAAGTCTGCGCGAGCTCTGCTTCAGACGTGTGCTTCTTTCTGTCTCGCTGGCAAACGATGTAAAGTTATAAAAATATCGATGTAACTTGTAACTCACGAGCACAGGCAAAAGAGGATTTTAATTAAAATATTCCTTGAAAGCTCGTCTTGATATTTCTTCCCAGCTCGTTACTTTTGTAATTCATGGAAACTGGCAAGTAATTAATTTACGTGAATATTAAGCAGTAGGTAATATAAAAACGTAAGAGGAATTTTAATTTATGAGAAATGAAATAATCTGATTGTCAGACGAATATTGAAACTTCCACATAACTTTGACATATTTCGAACAGTTGAGTAAAAGTTAAATTTAATTAGATAGTTATTTCGTTCAGTAAATGTAAAATGTAAAATATCATATTTGATGCACGAATATGTTAATTCTCGAGATGCTAGGCATCATCATGGTCTTCATTAAATGTATTAACTTTATTCAATACGTAATAAACACGACGTGTTTCTACATATATTATCCACCTTGCGATGACATCAAACACTGAGCTATTAATTTAGATTTAATTTAATATTTCTCACTCTTATTCTTTTATTCCTGCTTTAAACATTCAAGAGAATAATTATAATTTATTTAAAAATGTTTATTATTATTTACTATATCATTGCTGTAATTCTATGAAAAATTAGAATATTTCAGAATTAAAATATTTATTGTGGAGACACTCTATCGCAATAATTTGAAATACAACGATCAGGTTTCTATTCGATACATTTGAAAACGAGTTATCGAATTCAAGATATCAATAATTGTTATATTACGCTTGAATTAATTCGTTTTGAATACCATTGGGAAGGATGCGTCTGATTTCCCCGTCTGAATACCGGCATTGCGGAGATTAGCTGATAATTCAATTAGGATTCTATGTCACGATGAATCAGTATGTAAATGATGTCCATTAATTCAGTGTCATTGTGTTAGATTGGACGTAGGAACAAAACGGACCGCTCGGAGCACGATGCATGATCAATTCAGAGTGATACAAATTAACGACGTATTTATTCAACTTCCAATAATAATAAATAAGACAATGAAAATATAAGTGCAATTACATATAAATTCAAACTATTATGTACTGCAATTAATACGTTGACTGTCATGTCCTAAATTCATATGATGCATAAAGTTTTCAATGAGCTCAAAGTTCAGTGTGGTGGATATATTGCCTGTTATTTGACTGCGGTGTTATATTTCAAAAGATAGTAAACAGGACACAGGTTTGTAAAATATGAAAACATATTATTATAAACTGTTTAATTAAAACGAGTATTTTGTTTGTTAAGTGAAAGCATTAAAATTAACAAATTAAGGTACTTACACGTATAAATATTGAATGTTGACTGAGTATTCAATATTGTAGATACACGTTAAATGTACATTCAACAGAACGTATCAGGAATTTAAACAAACTTCATTAGTTCTATTTACTCTATATAATATCACAAGTATCGCAACGCAGTATTTAATATCATCCTCTTTGTATGCACTTCATTGGCGAATAATGTCGTATTCAATTTATCTCATTTATACGTAGCCAATAAATATTGAAATATGATCTTCCAGAAACATATTACACGTAACGCGATGCGTGTAGCGAACTACGTTACAAGTTACAATGTTACGTATACCCATAAATACCGACGTAATGCAATTTAACGCACTGCACATTGGCATGTTAATTAAATGGCAATTGAACCTGGCGATCAGATAAACCCCCCACGGAGATCGAAACGATTGATGTTTTATATTCATGCTTAATATTCGAAAAAAACGTAAATAATATGCAAAATAAAAATATATATATGACAATCTTTTTCTTGCAATCGCAACAGAGTGTCTATACAACTTTACCATATTTTATATACATATTTACAGATACATGTGCAAACACAATGTATATGCATGCACGTAATTTATTGTTTAAAGAAATACACAAGTGCAACATAAAAGAATTGATTGCATCGTGAAGAAGCGTAAACAAGAAGACAAAACACCGATATACGTATTTGCACCGTATCAGGTGAGGAAGAGATAAAAACAGGGAAGTCGCAGCTCGTGTTTACCGCGTCGAACGGCTCGCAGCTGGCGCATATTTTAACTCTCGGTTAAAACATACCCTTCGCAGCTAGCAAAGGGTAAGGGGCGTGCGGTGGGGATGGGGGCAACCTTTTATCCCTGCAGTAAATCTCCGCTGTTTGGCTTAAGCATTAAAGTCGTTCGTCCACGGTCATTTAGCGACCGATTAGCCGCCGCCGCCGCCGCCGCGAGGTGAACTTCTCCTCCGATACTTCGGCGACAGTTCGCAAAAAATGTTCGCCGTCCAAGTTTCGACCGGGAGTAAACTAAAAGCGGTCGAGGTAGTATCCAGATTGAATCAGCCAACTGCGATATCGGAAGATGCTGCACAGTGGCGAGCCAACCAACCGGTCCGCTCGCTCCCTCGGACCGGATATCGCAACAAGCGAACAAGAAATCTTAGTGGAAACTCTTTTTGGCTCATCGTGGCGACGCGAAAGATCGGCGGACTGGTATCGATCACGACTGGCTTCTAGCCATTGTTGCCTTATACAGGGTATCACGGTCGCGCGTAAGATTATCTGGAAACTGGTCGACTCGGTTAGACAGGCCGCGACCGAATCGGATTCCAGGCACCGAACGCTGCTGACCGAACTTGTCCAAAACGTTACTCGCATTAACGTGCGAATGCCTTGGAAAAAGAAATTGCAAATACGACGACGGAAGGCCGAAAACATGCGCGGAAAAGTGTTTCGTCTATGCATCCGGAAAACAATATCAGCTAAAACTGTACCAAGTCGAGGGAAAAGTTGCAGCTGCTTTCAACAGCGTTGTTATTAAAGCTGAAGGATTCATCGGACGTGAAATAGCAATTTGGTTGAAGTTTGTTTAAGAAATTTCTTGGTTCACTACGGAAGGAAATAAAAATATTTTCGTTATTGAAAAGAAATTTTCAATAAACAGAAGGCAAATCATGCATGCATTGAATTTCCTACGAGATGCATCACGTCAGAATTACATTATTACATTTATAAACACAAAATTATTATAATTAAAAAATAACTCGATACTTGTACATTTTTAGGTACATTAAGAATATCGAACAAATGTTTCATTATTCTCCGTTGTCAGCTTTCAATGTCCTCATAAATCACTTTTACTCGCAATTGCATTATCCGAGTAAGATAATCATCGCTGAAACAGGATTCTCGAGACAGCCTTAAACCCAGCAATCCATTAGCAAGCTCTCGCGAGGAGCCTACTTAACGCCCACTTTAATTCCTTATTACGCTAATCCCCGGCAAACGCTATCGCCCTCGCTTCGAACCTTCTTACCTTCCAATCGACAAGAAACGGTCTTTTCTCTTGTATCGTCCAATCGACAGAATTAACATCCTGTACCCGTTGTTCGATTTATTCTCTAAACAAACTACAGTTCTCAAGGAACTTCAGGAAACGGATTACTAAAACAATTATTTTGTCAAGGTTGAATGAATTCTTACATAAAGACAACGACAAAGCATTGAAATTTTAACAGTTACTAGATAT